>NC_135852.1:8272551-8572551 GCF_029677425.1 Wolffia australiana
TTGGACTGATCATAGAGGCCTGGTTTTCTTCTCCTCCTCATTCTCGTTCTTGCATGCATATATCCTCATGCCCATCCTGGCCATCATGCTTACATGATCATCTCCAGCATGTTCTTGCATCCATCGTCGTTATCATAATACCATGTTCGGCCTTGGACTGACCATGGAGGCCTGACGCTCGCCACTTGAATGCCGTGTTATGTCCTTCATGGCTCTGAATATCCATATCAGCCTCTTATTTCCATATCTTCTTGATAATGTTCCATCATAAGCTTATCTGATCTGCTAGCATGATCCGGTAGACATCCTTGACATAACTGTTGCCATCACCATCATCAACAGCACCACCTCCACCACCATCCTCACAGTCATCTTCTGACAACTTCAACATCATCATCATCACAATCCTCATAGTCATCTTATGCCAAATTCAACATCCTCATTATCACCATCGCCATCCTCACAGTCATTTTCTGCCGACTTCAACATCCTTATCATCATCATCACCAATACCATTCTCCCAGTTATCTTCTGCCAACTGCAACATCTTTCAGATGAGTGATGCCGTCCATAATACTCTGTTATTATCGCCATAACTTCCGTCATCATCATTTTCTTAAATCATCCATCCATCCTCTTCCACTCCTGGATCATCATCTACGGTGAAACTCTTCTTAACATTGATCACCTTCATCATCAACATCACAATACCCATAAGCTTCTTCATAGTCACCATCATCGTAATCATCATAATGAAAACGACTATCCTGACCATCATCATCGACATGTTTGATTTCAGAGACCGGTGGGGATGACGGTGGCAGGAGGAGTAGGAGTGTGGCACGCTGTTCTTCTTGAAGCAGTGATGACGTTTGCCCTAGTGTACACGTTCTACGCGACGGCGATAGATCCGAAGAGAGGGCAGATGGGCACCATAGCCCCGTTGGCCATTGGGCTCATTCTTGGAGCCAACATGCTCGTCGGTGGTCCGTTTGATGGCGCGGCCATGAACCCAGCCAGGGCTTTTGGCCCGGCGCTAGTTGGCTGGCGCTGGCGCGACCACTGGGTCTACTGGCTCGGGCCATTCCTCGGCGCCGCCGTGGCCGGTCTGGCCTATGAGTTCCTCGTTATCCCCTCCGAGACTCCCCATGCCCACCAACCCCTTGCCCCAGAAGACTACTAGAACTCTCAATTCCCCTTCTTCTCTTGTTATATGGCGTAATAAAGGTCACCACAACTTGGAAAAATCAGGATCTTTCGCTCGTTTTCGCCCGCTTTCAACCAAGAATTTACCAACCCCTTGCTTACCCAGAGGAGCACTAGAACTCTCGATTCCCCTTCTTATTTCGTTAGATGACGTAATAAAGGTCACCACAACTTAGAAAAATCAGGATCTTTCGCTTGTTTTCTTCCACTTTTTACCAAGAATTTACCAACCCTTTGCTTACCCAGAGAAGCACTAGAATTCTCAATTCCCCTTCTTGTCTTGTTATATGACGTAATAAAGGTCACCACAACTTAAAAAAATCAGGATTTTTCGCTTGTTTTCTCCCGTTTTCGACCAAGAATTTACCTACCCCTTGCCCCGGAGGAGTTCTAGAACTCTTGATTCCTCTTCTTCTTTTGTTACATGGCGTAATAAAGGTCACTACGACTTGGAAAAATCAGGGTCTTTCATTTGTTTTCTCCTGCTTTCGACCAAGAATTTACAAACCCCTTGCTTACCAAGAGGAGCACCAGAACTCTCGATTCCCCTTCTTATTTTGTTAGATGACGTAATAAAGGTCACCACAACTTAGAAAAATCAGGATCTTTCGCTTGTTTTCTCCCACCTTCGACCAAGACTTTACCAACCCGTTGCTTACCCAGAGAAGCACTAGAATTCTCGATTTCCCTTCTCTTGTTACAGTTGTATTAGTAAATACAATTGTATTATAATTCAAGTCGAAAAGATACTTCGTTAATATAAACACATGCCATGAAACCATTGACTCTAAGCATTTAATATTATTAAACTAAAGTCTCATGGTTCTGTGTTTTTTGGTGAGATTTATCTTACTATAATTTCATAGAGAGAAACTAAATTCATCCTTGTTAGGTAAGTAAGAAATGATTTAATTAGTAAAAACAATAGTTCTATAACTTCCTTGAAGACAGGTACAATTTTATTAATGTATATTATCAGTTGAAAATAAAGAGTAGTTTCATCTCAGAATTATATGTAATGAATTTCTTCTCGCCACCATCTGTGTACCCATGAAAGGATTCGAAATTATATTTTTCTTTCCAATTTTTTTGAAAACATAACAGCTGTATCAATCCTTTATTAAATGATTTCTAAAATTAAATATATGTATTCTATAATGGATGAATCTACCTTCACTAACAGTCCACCCCTATCCCTTGAAGGCAAACGTCTGGGGCCCTAAATAATGTTATGGTTTGTTAAGAGAAGGGGTGGAGTGAATTTTAATTTAATTATTTTAGAAAAGTCGGCCCTTGTTAGGATATTTTTTTATAAATTATGACTAGTATATTTTTTTGTTTTATAAACATGATTGATAAGTTGGGCCTTGTTAGGATGTCTAGTATACATCCCTAAAATAGAGATATGAAAAGTATATCATGACTCTAACTTAACAACATCTATATATTCAAAGGTATTAAAATTCTTAGGGTTAATCCTTTATTTATATTGGGACGTGATCACATGCAAAAAGTATCATCTAATAGAACATTCCTACATCTATTGAATTTATTCAATGGATATAAAACATAATAAATTACATTAATATCTTAACGGTGTTGTCATGATTTAATTTGGAATGTAAGAACATGTCAAAAGTAACCTAAGAGGGGGATAGATGTATTTCTCATTTTTTATGAAAATTTTACATCAATTATGTTAAAAGGAAATTTTGGATTTTAAAGAAAAAATTTATATTTCTTCCAATTTTGAATTTTATGTAAATTGAAAAATTATGTGTGAAAAAGGAATAACCTAAGAGGGGGATGAATTAGGTTGTCTATCAATATTATTTTTTATTTTTTCATTAACCTAGGAATTTTCTATGTGAGAAATGAGGTAGAGGAAATGGAAGACACAATTAATTTTTTAGACAGCTTAGGCTAATACTTAATGTTGTTTGCGGGTATCCATCCAGAGATGATGATGTGTCCTAATTGTGTTTTTGTGAATGCACAACAAGTAAATCACTTGAAATAGGGCTGAAGAAGGATACCAAAAAATAAAAAAGTCGATGAAGCTATGTCGTCCTCAACCCAAAGTCTTCCGGCAAACGATAGCGTTTGACCTACTTGAAATTGGCCCCCAAACCCTTCTTCTTATGGTCCCCAAAGCCTTAACCTGACTAACCTCAAATATCTAACAAGAACAATATAATTCTGAAAAATATCTTCTTCTCATTTACACTTAGTATGACAACTCGTTAATTAGTATTCAAGACAATGGCTAATTTCATGTATTTCAACAGGAATATTTTTTTATCAGAAATTTACTAATTCAGAGATAAAAATTCATATTTTTAACTTTGACTTACCTGTAGTAATACCTCCCTGTTTGTGGTTGTTCTTTCCTCAAGTCCTCTTCTCCTCCATGTTTCTCTTTTGATGAAATTCCTTGACTCGTGTTTGACCTTAGGTGCTTAAAAAATATCTTTTTATTAATGCACCAAATGAGATGACTCTACCTTGAACAGTTTCATAACACATTTTTTCACAACTATTATCTCACACAAAATGTTCATAATGAAATCAGATAAATCTCCAGAGATCAATATTTCGACGTTCTTAGTTGATTGCACGATTCCTCTGCGTCCAAGTTCAAACCCTTGCAACTCTTTCAAAACTCAACTAAAAAAAGCAATTCCAAGTTATTTGGATTTTTTTGGATGTTAAAAACTATTCTTAAGTTGAATAAATATAAAACTTATGTTAAAGATGTCAAACTTATCTCAAGGTTGAGGATGTGCAGATTTCAAAGGCCAAACTTCTTTCCTTCTAATCTTGAATCACCCTGCACCAAAACTACAATTTCAACTTCAATGGACTTGTATTGATGTTAGAAGAAAATTTTATCTTGAAAGAGCTCTAAAAAATGGCTTGAAAATTGCTCCAAGGATTGAATGATCTCCCAAACTTTTGAACTGTGATTTTCAAATGGTAAGGAGAAGAAAAGTTTGAAATTAGGGCTCAAAACTGTATATATGGACTTAGAAATCTGAAAGGGCATAATGGTAAGTTTCAAAAGTCTAACAGTCATATATAATGATTATGATTAGACAATATAAGATTGTAACCATTTCAATTTTGAATTTTTATATTTAATATTTTGCCATAAGTTCAAAATATATCTCAATTTTGAAGAGCAAAAACTAGTCATTGTGCCAAGGATTTTATCTTTAAAATCCTCTAAACTTTCAGGTATGTTGACTAGATAGTTTTTGTCAATATATCACCATAAGATAATAATATCTTTTTGTAAAAAAAATTCATTATATCATCAATAAATTCAGCCTTAAATACCCGAAGTTAGTAATTAGGAATTTGAAGAAGTTATCAAACCAATTAAATGATGTCAAATTCAGACAAATATTTGAACAATGTTAAAGAATATTTTTATGGCATAGAAAATACAAGTCCGAAACACATGATTTGAATTTTTCACCGCATGGTCCAAATAAGTAGCCTTTTATATTACTAAGGGTGTTATTTCATCTTCACTTACAACCAGTCAGCTAGTTGGCAGAGGATCTATTGTGCTTTTATTAAAACACTTATTTAGGCACGAATTACTTTGAACATCCATCAAAACACACATTGAAGCATTTTATTAAAATACACTTAAAGCCTAATCTTCAATAATGAATCACAGTAAACTTGTTAGGGTGTTCTCATGATTTAAGTTGGTATGCCATAATATATCAAAATTAAAATTAAGCATTTTATTCATTGATTTATCTATTATTTTTATGATAATTTTACATCATAAAAGGAAATTTTGCATTTCGAAGAAAAAATTTATATTTCTTCATATTTTAAATTTTATGCGACTTGAAAAACTTCTATCAGAACCGCTCTGCTCCCTATATATGATGAATGTTCTATTTTCTTTCTTTAGCAATAAAAACCTATATATTCAGAGATTCATGGTACCTATAGATGGGTTTTACTGGAATACACTGATTGAGAATAATGATCGAAATTAAAATATTCTAATAAATTTTGAAAACTAGATATTGACATCTTTAGCTAATAAATTTTATGTTTAAGATATATTTATATTAATATCATCAGATTTTGAAACATATTAAGTAGACTTCATGCAGGTTTACTTCTAAAATTGACAATAAAACTGTTGGAAAATTATATGATAAAAACTTTATTTATGAATTGAAACCATTTAAAATAATAAAATATTTATTATTATTTAAAACTTGGGCATTTTTAAAATACGGGCGAGAGAGAAGAGTGTGTGCGAGAAAGCGAGGATGAGAGATGGAGAAGAGTGAAGAGGAGTTACAAACTCTATAAAGCAACACGCGGAGCTGACATGGACCAATAGGGTTTTTAATAAAGATTAGATAGTAATAACCGGACACATACCCCTACACTCGCTAGAGAATAGATTGAATAGGATTCAATATAAGTTCCACCTTAGATTCAGGATTCAACATAGATAGGATCTAACGGCTAGGATTAGTTGTAACATAGCTGTTATACTTGTTATAATGGCTATGATTAAATATAGACAGTTGTACGCATAGACAGGATCCAACGGCTAGGATTAGTTGTAACATATCCACTGTAATGGCTACGATTATAACAAATTAACTATATAAGTTATAACTAGAAAACTTATAAATAAGAACATTGTTAACATTTGAAATCAATGAGAATATAACAATCTTAATGCCTTGATTGTGTCCTCTCTCGCTCTCTCCTTCTTTTCTTCTCCTCTTCTCTTCTCCTTCTTTCTTCTTGATCTTGAGCGAGAGCAAACCTTTACGAAGAGAGCGTACAGGAGAGAGAACGGGAGAGAGGGAAGAGGGCGTGAGAGAGAGAGAGCGGAAAGAGAGAGAGAGGGAGAGAGAGGGAGCGAGAGAGAAAGAGAATTGAGTGTGTAAGAGAGATAGTGTGTGCGAGAGAGAGAGAGATAGAGATAGAGAGAAGAGAGTGAGAGAGAAAGAGAGAGAGCGGGAGAGAGAAGAGAGTGTACGAGAGAGAGAGAGAGAGAGAGAGAGAGAGAGAGAGAGAGAGAGAGAGAGAGAGAGAGAGAGAGAGAGAGAGAGAGAGAGAGAGAGATTGAGAGAAAACAAGAAAGAGAGCACGAGAGAGAGTGAGAGAGATAGCAGGAGAGAGGGAGGGAGAGAAAAAGCAAGGGAGCCAGAGGGAGAGCAAGGGGGGGGGGGAATGCTGTTGGTGAGAAGGGGGAGCACGACCAGGGGGGAGGGGGGAAAGAGGGGAAGCACGATTGGTGGGGAGGCAGAGCACGACCGGGGAAGGGGGGGAGAGGGGAGCACAACCGAGGAAAGGGGGTGAAGAGGGATAAAAAATATTATGTTATTTATTTGTTATTTAATCCGGTCCATCGTACCACCATACTGGATCCCGCCTGACCAACTGGTCCACCTTGAAATGGTGTACCGGTGGTTCGGATCTGGTCCGGCCAGTTCCGAGTCCAAAATGTCAAAGCCTATAAATCAATATGGTCATACCCAGTAAATGGTAAGTCAAATGTAGACATAGACTGATAATTTAAATTAACATACAAAATAATATGATAAGATAAAAATGAAAAATATTAAGATAATAGATATTTAATAAAGACAGAGTACATTAGAAATATGAACAAATTTCAAATCTAATGAAGAAAATGTATATCAAATAGTAGGAAGGTTTTAATGATGTATTTGAAAATAAAATTAATGCATAGTTAGAATAGCAGTCAGACAGGGAATAACATGCAACGAGAAAGTAATTTAAGATAAGAAAGAACAAGAATAGGATATCGAGTAAATATTATGAATATGATAATGTTGGGTCTGGTACCTTGGTTTGGCCATGGAAAATACATTCCATGGATGCAGAAGCGTGTCGATTGGTTCACAATCGATCTTTAAAACAAAACATTGAAAGTACCTTTTAGGGAACTCGTTCCACCATTGACTTTGCCGCTCTGAGATCGTTCTGAAGCCGTTCACGCGTCTGGCCTCTAGCGATCACTCAACACTTGGATCTCCACGTCTTCTTCTTCAACTCTTCTTGAAAATCTTGAAGATCTCCTCACCATGAAGACACTCTTCCTTGGATGAATGGAGAAGAAAGTGGAGAAAGGGAGGGCTCTCAAATAAGGCTTGCATGGGTGCTTAAAATGAGACCCCTTTCCCTCTTTATATTTCACTTAAGGTTTTTCTTAAAAACCCTACAAAGTTCAATATATCTACCAATGCCCTTATGACCTTGTGAGTGTGATCCTCTAGTCCATGTATCATTCTAGTTTATAACTTCAGTAGCCCAATAACATTTATCGGCCAACCTTATTAATTAAGTATATCAACATATAGATTAATTAAATAAGGATCGATTTAACCCACTTGATTGGTTAAGTTTCTAGCCCGTGGGGTGCTAAGCTACGCCTCGTGCTCTAGAAGGTACCGAGTAGTCTTGAACTCTCTTATGGAACCTTTACCATCGGTTATTATATATGTATGCTCAATTATCCGCGCGAGACTCTCGTATGACTTAGGGTATGGTTTACCATCAAACCCTAATCCGTCATTCGATTAGTACTGATGTGTAACGGGGATCATTGGAGAACACCTTCTCCAATATCCTCACTACCCTGGCCAGGGATTTTTTTGGATCATCTTCCTTGAGTCAATCTCTTCTTATACCATGGATGGATGATCCCGTCTTGACCACTCAATCATCTCCATAAGTTTCTTACTACATCAAATGTATAACTTATTTGAATCCCATGATTAGAGGCCCGTAAGTCAAAGTCAAAATGTAGTCGTCTACTCACAAGATGTCCTTGGTGTCTCAGGTCAATGGATCACTTATACAACTGTAACTTGAATCAAATTAATTGACGTTTAGGTATAATACCATTCAGGTATTGATACGACTCAATTCAGTGAACTCTTTCTCCATAGAGCACCCACTGTTTCTCCATAGTGTCACCACACTGATAGCCACAGGATCAGCTATACTTATCGTAGAAGTAGGAACAAATGGAGTTATTCTATCTGGATTATTCGATGTCTGTCTCGACTATCCATCGAATAGGAATATCTAGAATACATGTTTAAAGACTAGTGATCACTGTATTATGATCTCATCATAATTCACTAAGTCATTTCACGTATTCATGGACTTCATTATAAACATCACATAGAATAATAATGAACACAAAAATTTTGTTCAATGAACTTAAATAAACATGGTAGTGTGATTACATGGTAAAACAATAAACATTATGTGGCCACATAATGCCCATCAGATAAAACAATAGGTATAAAATTACATGGTATATGATATCAAGAACATAGGAATACCACAGAAAGAAATTATTTTGAATCCAATATGAATATAGGAAGAAGATAATAAAATATAATATCTAGGCAAAAGTGATATGCAAATAAAGAGGAAGATGTTGTGTATACTATATGGTTTGAATATAAACTGATGGCAGAATTTAAAGCTGTAATGTAGAGAAACTTTTGAGAATGAAAAACATAAAAAACCTGGAACTAATTTTTATTTTAATTATATATGTAACTAAGGTATAACTCAATGTTATACTGGTACGAAAAATTATATCAAGATTAGAGTTCTGTCAGTTAGCTCCCAACTCTTATCATTTCTTCTAAATAGAGGAGAGTTTCATGAGGATCACTTTTAATATTTGTTTATATTTTTGTATGTTTTTGTGTTTTTATATATTTTTAGCTTGATACCATCATCAAAACACTAATAATCACCAACAGTAAAGGTATAAAGGCTAGTTGAGAGTTGGATTATTGGATGAATGTGATTATATAAATACCATTATCCTGATTTCCCCATAAATATTAAGGACCACCATTTAAAGAGGTCCCAAACGTATTCACCCATAAGTTTATTTTTATTTCCTTTTCAGTCATATTTTTATTAATTTTTATGGTTCTTATGGCTGGTACTTCTGCAGATACTTGAAATTTAACGAAATTCCCTTTATTCATTTTTTAATGTAATATCATGTGCTGATCTTGCTACCCAGCATGCAGGTCCACATAGACATCATCCTTTCGCACTTGGGCAGGTTAAAATCTTTGGTAGCATTTCCCTTTTAGAATCTGCATGTATGTCTCCTGAATAAGAGATATTGATATTTTTTGTTGTTTTCTCATCATTGATTTCTTATACCTCCAATTTGATATGTTATTAATGTTTATGATTCTTTCATATCCATTTAAAAGATATTCATCATCTTCTCTGAACACAAATCCTTTGAATGTAATCATTGATTCCTTGATTCCTGCATTTCTTCATCTTCAAGTTGATTATCATTAAGGTTTTGAGTGAGGCTCTTAAGGTATAATCTTATTTGTAATGATCTAATTCATACTATCAAAAATGTATGTTTAATCACCCCGTTTGACCTTGAAAGATTAAACTAGGCAAAATAAGATGGTAAAAGTGCCGTACTTTAATGGTGATATGTCTCAGTTTGGCATTTAATATTTAAAATTAATTTAAAAATAGAAGCTCCTCCATCTTAATATCTTGATGAATTAATTTTCCATTTATGATATAATTAATAATATTTCAATTGTAGTGTACATTACTGTTATATTAAATGATACTTGCATTTTCACAAGCATACAATCATTATATTCAGCAACTCAAATGACTCATTGATAAACTAAATTAATGATCTATTATTTAAATATTTTATTTAATAAAAATTGAAATATTATTTAATTATTCTCACATATATTTGATAAATCACTTCTAATAGTTTTAAGTTTCAAAAACATATTTTGAGCTGAAATTTTCCAAGTAATTTATTTATATTTCCATGTCAATGAGAAGTTAAATCTCTGTTTTTAGTATTATTCTTATTCCAAGTAACTTTTTATTCATGCACAACGAATTCATATAATTCTTATTTGATTCACCTAATTAAAAATAGAAGTGCTTATTTAAAAAACATAATTTGTTAGTTGATAAAATAATTTTGGTAATTAAATTTTTTATAAGTATTTTTATTTGGTATCCTAAATCTCTGATAAATATTAAAATTAAGTGAACATGATTAGAAATAATATTTATACATCTCTGTTGAACATTTTTTCTATGCGCTATACCTACATTTTTATTAACCAATAGGATTGATGGGATAGAAAAGGAAAATATTTCTCTCTCCAGGCGTAAACTGCTTTCTATAAACTGACATTAAAAAACTTTAATATTTATAATGATATAGACTTAATTGGGTAAAAAATGAAATCAAGATTTAAATGTAACATGGTAACAAATTCATATGATCCATAAACACCTTTTTCAACCAAGAATGAGTGAGGCATTGCTCCTGTGATAGGGAATTGCAGAAAAGATCAAACCATTTATCATGGAACATTTTATCGTACATAAACATTTTAAAATGTAATTACATTTACTTTATTAGTTTGAATTATTTTGAATATATTTTGAAGGAATTGACAAAGGAGGACCAAAGGCTTAGTTGAGGAATTTTTGTTAGACATTGATTTAGATAAATTGTGTTAATTTTTAATTAACACAATGATAGCTTATGCATGTGATATAAGGAATTAAGATAATTAGATATGTAAAATTGAAGTATAAAAATCTAAATTTTCACATTTGAGCATGGAATTAGGGTTTTTAGATGGATGATGTGACGACATCTAGTGCTACTATCTCTCACATGAAAATGATTATAACATCTCATTATGACATCGAGGTTGCATAACAGAATGGTGAATGTCAATGGCATTTGGACAATGTCAATATTTATTGGGATGTTACGGGATTATAGTGTTGGATGATTTTTTATTCATGATATTAGATTGGGAATTTCTCTCTATCTATTTAGAATGATGGAGACTCCATGTATCTCCATATATATACATTTCTTCTCGTTATATACAGAGTTATCAAATTTTATGCATATATTTTATGAATTTTAAAGGTAATATCATTTTTAAAACTATGATGATCACTGTCTCTTGATTTTTAATTCAAAATCATATTTCATGCATTTATTCTTGCATTGAATAATTTTCTTACTTTTCCTAAAATTTTATATAGCTTATGCATCAGGGAAACAATTAATATAATATTAATATTTAATTGCATTATTTTATAGTATTTGAGTTTTCATGAAAAAAAAGCTTTACCGATTCTTTTAGTTTAAGATAATTTCCAGGTATTTTATAAAAATAAAAGGCAGAAAAATATAACAACAGTAGGTTGCCTTGGATGGCAGTTCTAGATTGAAGTGCTACAATTCAAGAAGGGGCCGATCTATTTGGATGCCAGTTAATCACTCAGTAATGGACTGGGCCAGAGAGGAGTATGTTGACCAATGGGCACTGTATAAAGTTTTCAATGAGTTCATGTTAGTGATTGGTTCTTCTATTCTATAGGCTTTTGCTTCTATAGACTTTTTTGATAAGGGACTAATGTCTTTATCTGAAAATTTTTAGAAGCAATGATCTAGGATCACTGAAGCTGAGATCCATGATCACTGAATATGAGATAACGATGACAATGATCCAGTATCACTGAATTTGAGATAGTGATGAACATGATCGAGGGTCATTGAATCTGAGATAATTCCACCTCTATGATTTAATGTCATCTGTTGAGCTCTTCACATTATAAATTGAACATCAGAGTTTAAGCTATCACTTTCCACCCTAGATGTTATTATGTTATTCCCTTCATAAGAAAAGTGATTTTCACTGATGACATGTTAGTAATCAGATTTTATGCCATTAGAGAAACTCCACAAGGGTCATATATCAGCCAATAGGAAAACTATTGCCCTCTTGACCTATAAGGGCTTTATCTCATGACTATTTTTCATCCCTAAACCAAAATTTTCAAGTGAATCCTAAAAATGGAAAGATCCGCTTCCTTTTTGTTATTTCTTTCATTCTTTCAGTGTGAAGGGTGACAACTCGTTGGACCTGAATGATTTCGAGTTAAACAGAGAGGATGCAACCCTATGGAGATCTGAAAGCATAATTTTAGACTTAAGTATATGTCTTTATGTGTCATTATATATCTAGAAATCCAATTACTTTTATGTTTATTATTCTATCAACTATATGTAAAAGTATAGACGTAACTATTGGGTTCTAGAGGCCTTGATCTGGACGAAGAAGAGGATTTAACACAGCAGAAGACATGTAACAAAATTGAACGTCATCATTAAAATCATTAAACGAATTACCTAGGCATGGATCGCATTCATGATTACTTTGATCATTGAACAAGTCATGTGGAGCTGCTCATGTGTGTAGCCTCTAGGAGTATCTATGCAGTCCTCGGCATGTCGTATCTCCTCCTCCTTATTGACAAGCCATGTTCAATCTTCATCACCGTCCTTATGCCATCACGATTGCATCAGGAATGGAGAGGAGTCATGGGGAGAAGGGAGAAGAAGGAGAAGGCCCTTTAACAATTATGCCATCGGTGTATGTATAGCCTTTTTGTTATTTCTTGGATACGAGAGTGGGACGAGTCAAGCTGCTCAAGTGTGCGCCCTCTAGATGTATCCACGTGAAACCTGGCACGTTGAGTCTCCTCTGTAGTCATTGTTCAATCGTCTGATGGCATTAGGAGTGGAGAGGAGTTATGGAGAGAAGGGAGAAGAAAGGGAAGGGACTTGAACAATTCTAGCCTGGGTGAATTTTGTTAAGGGCCTTCCCCTATTCATACTAAGTGGGTATTTTTCATAAAAACCCCTAAAACTTAAGTATATCTTACGACGTCCAAAAGACCATTTGCATGTGACCCTCTAGGCCCATGTGTGAGTCTAGTTAATGACTATAGCAACCCAACAACCTTTATTGGCATTACAAATTAATTAACTATATCATTATATAGATTAATTAATGTCAGATAGATTTAACCCAATCGATAGGTTGAGCCTCCAACATGTGGGGTGCCAAGCGACACCTCGTGCCCTAGAAGATACAAAGGAGCTCATTCATCATATTACCATGTATGAATTTTCCCTCATCAAGTTAATGCTTCTTGGATGACTTAAGGTATGGTCTATTGTCAAACCCTAATCAATCATCCGAGTTAGTACTAATGCATTTGGAAATCATCAGAGAACTCTTCTCCGATATATCACTGCCTTGGCCAATAACTTCATCGCATCGTCTTCCTTAAGCTGTCACCTCTAATACCGAGGGTGGATGTATCCCATCTTGACCACTCAATCATCTTTGTGAACTTCTTGATGCACTCGAACTAAGACTATTTAAAATCCCATGATAAGGGACACGTAGGTCATAATCAAAGTACAATTGTCCGTCCACAAAACATCTTTGTTGTCTCAAGGCTAAGGACCACTTACACAACTGTGATGTGAATTAACCTGACTACCAGTTTGGTTTAATATCATCCAGGGATTTTTGCGGATCAATTTAGTGAACTCTTTCCACTAAAGAGCACCCACGGATCTATCCTTAGTGTCTCCACACTAATGGCTACGAGAACGGCCATACTCATCATATGAGTGAGGCGATATAGTGTTATTCTATCCGGATACTTCAATGTTCTTCTCAAGTAAGAATATTTAGAACACATGCTTAAATAGTAGTGATCTCCGTATTAAGATCTCAACATACTTAACTTAGTCTGATCATGTATTCATGAATTTCATTATATACATCACACGTGCACTATAATGAATATGTTCTATTAATGAACATGGAACAAGATATGGAATGTGTTATTAGCTTGTCAATCACATATATGATTTAAAGACAAAAAGGTATAGAGAGAGGGAGCGATATGATGTAAAATTTGGTCAAAAGAGGAGTTCGAGAGAGATGAGTAAAAAAAAATTATGATTTTCATTAAAGAAAATGTGGTAAACCCGGTAAGTAAAAAAAATGATTATTTTTATTTTAATGAAAATCATAAAATTGCCTGAATCTATTGATGTAAAAACCATCTTATTATACCATTATTTGTTTTTCAATTTAATTTAATCAATCCAATCTCATCATAAAAACCTACATAAATACATGCTCTCATTTCCACATTTTTCTATAATCCTAGTGTGAGTTCTATTTTTTTTTTTCTTTTTGCCTCTCTTTCTCTCTCATGATATCCCTTTCTTATTTAGAAACAGTATACCCAGAATAATAATACCACTTCTTAATATTATTATATTAATATACATTTTTGTATTTATTCTCTCTAAATCACTGTCGTCTCTAAATCGCTTTCAGTCCCTATGAAGAAAATATCACTATCTGTTATACATCTCTGAATAAGAGTAAATATTATAAGTATTATTTTATTCAAGTGAAAATGAAAATGAAAAAAATTAACACTCTTAGTTTTACATCATGTATCCCTCTCTCTACCTGTGTTTGTCACTTTTTATTTATTTATTTCTACAGATAGCAGCTAGAATAATAGGCATAAAGATAACTGTAATTATATATATATATATATATATATATGTAAATACATATAATGATATATAATTAGGTACATACTATAGAAATATAAATATATGGAAATAATTACGTTTATGGAATAATATATGTAAACTGGTTCCTGCTATCCATGGAGGCAATGGTGGAGAGAAATTTGAAAGAGTTGATGGACTGAAGGTAATTGGTAGAGAGGTGAAAATGTGTGTGAGAGAGAGGTGAAAAATGTTGGAAAATACGTATTTCCTCATCAATCTCACAAGGTAGAGGACATGATGGATCAGATGATGACATTCTTGCATGTGATGATGCGACATCATCACATGCATATGTCATTATGTCAAGTGTATTAATAGGAATTTTAAAAAATATTAATTGTGTTTTTAGTAATTTATATTCAATGAGATAAATCTTTATCATCAATGCATATTTTATAATTTATATTGGTAGAGACATGTATAGTATAATTTGAAGTAAATAAAGTGATTATTGAATATGATAGAAATGAGTGTGATTGAATTTTTTATCAAAACTTTGAAAATGAGATATGCTAATTTTGAAATTGGGAAGGAGATGGCAAGATTTCATTGATATTTTAAGAGAGCTTACTCTTAAGGTTTAAGTTTACTAAAATGTAAAGTGGGATTTTTCATGGGTCTGAATTGAAAGATACTGGTAAAAATAATATATCATTTTAATAAAAGATAAATTTAGACAACTGAGTGTCAATTAAAAAGGAGGATATTAGAATAGAAGAGAATGGAGTTTGAAAAGTTTGGGTTTGATACTAACAAAGAGGAAATTATAAGCCTTGACTTGACTTTATGAAGAATTTAATATGAGCCGTGATGACCAAAAAAGTTTATATGGGGATATAGATCAAAATATAGAATTCTAGGAGGAAGATGCATGATAAATAACCTTCAAAATTTGGGGAAATGTTTTTATTTTAGAGAATTATGTTTCCAAAATTTATAGGGATGGTCTTTATCACCTCGCATATTAGTAATTACTTAAACAGGTTTGGGGTATTCAATAATATTATCCCAGGATAAGATTATTTCATTCATTACCTCCTGAAACCTTCAAAAATATAATTTATATGCATATAACATATATAACTTAAAGTACCGAATTACTTCCAACTTTAAGTTATACTTGACTTTAATTTACCAAAAGACTATTCTATGTATTATTTTAAAAAATTACTCATTTATTGAATAGTCAATCTTATGGGTTAAAAACTTTACCTTCCTTTTTTCAAATTTGAATGTTTATTGATATTGTAATGTACACATTCTTCAATTAATCAAATAAAACATTGGAGAAATTATCCTAAATTAATTATACTTAATCTACATAATAATAATAAATTGGATATATTTACTTTATCTTATCTTGGTGGTTTAATGACGTTTAAAATTTTAAAATTGAATAACATAATATGACCATATGGGGTTATATATTTTAACATTTTTATAGATTTGAAGCAGAAGTACTATGTTTTTTTTTCATATTTCATAAGGTATTGGTAATAAGTTTTTATATTACACTAAAATTGTGTTTCTCACTTTAGTCTCATTGATTAGAATTTTTAAAGATTAAATCATTATAGTGGTTTAAACGATACTAGATTTAGTCTATGATTTCACTCAGAGAATGAATCCAATAGAAGACATGTTTTTTTTGGAATAACATAATCCAATTAATTAGATATAGGGAACCAATTAGTAATGTTACATGGTGATGTTATGATGCATGTCAAGAGTATGCAAACTCCTAGGTTAATTAACAGAATTTGTAATTGAGTCCTTAATTTTATTTGATTCCAAAATATGAGTATACCATCATAAGAAAATTACTCAATAAACACTAAAATATATATTTTAAACATGAATAATTTGGAAATCTAGTTGTACCATATTCCCAATAATGAATTTATGGTGCACTATGTATATTTGATTAATTTTTATCTAGTATTTTTTATACATTAAATTAGTGTAGGAGATTTTTTTTCATGGAACCTATATGGCTATTATCTCAGAATAGAAATATGATGATAGTTACCTTAGGACAACATATATATATATATGATATTTACTAATCTTATTCATAGAAATATAAAAACTAGGCCCTATATAGTGGAGTAAATGTTGGTGCAAAACCATTTTACCTCAGCATGAAGGTGTGAAATTGACGATGACACTGGAAAATACAACTGAATGCTAATGATTGTTATATGTGGATTTAAGGTTCATGATATACATACCCCAATACACTTCTAACAAAAAAATATTTAGCTTTTATTGTATAGCTGTAAAAATATAGGGCAAGGAACTAAAATGATACAAATACTAGACAATGGATCATAACTTAGACAGGAGCTGAATTTATTTACTTATGTTGAATGAACTATTAACTATATAATGATGAATATTGTAGAAACTGTGCATGTCTGTGTTATCTCATGATGAATATATTATGGTATGTTTCATTGTAGTTTCTTAATTTGATTAATGACTCCTTACAGTTTATTTAATAATTTAGAATTAATGGTTTAATGTTCATCTATAGCTCATGTCTGTTATTTCAAAAATATGAATATAATACTTTGGTTTCTTAAATATCATTTTCCCGCTTAACTGTCAATGTTATTGATAGTTGTGCATTTTAATATTTGATTTATGATAAGTAATATTTCATAACACAATGTTCTATGTGTGAGTTACAGTATCATTTAGGTCCTCACATGGAGAATATAATTCTCACTCTAACCTTTGATTTGACAGCTAGGAGAAAATATTGTAGACCAGGGATGCATATCATATCACTCTCTAGTGTTTGTGGTAAAATTTTTCAGTGTTGCCTCCCATAGGAAAAATAGTTTTAAACTCTCTTTTTGAGCATTTGTTTGCTACCTCTGATAAAACAGCTGTATTATCATTGCATGAACAGTAATGCCATGTTTCTTGTCAAGTCTGAGTCCCCTTGGTGTCCCAATGACTTTCCATAATTAGCTAAATGCACATGAGATAAATTTTTATTTGAGTTGTAACCAGTTTATCTCATTGCAACCAGCTTATGTTTAAATGATACGGCTATTCACCCTACAGGAAACCAAACTTATTTAACTGGTTGGTCTTGTTAGGCTTACATATTATCAGCGCACATCACTCATTTTGTACACATAGATTCGTGTTGTCATGTAGAGATAAATCAGTTTTTATTTGTATACATTTCTGACAATTTCTCTGATCAAAATTCCTGTTGTGTAGGTCTCTAATCATTTGCTGTCAAATAAATTCATGTGAAGATTATGGGAATGGATAGAGCTGCTCAATTGGCAGTGTTTGATTTACTATTATGACAAATGATTTATGTTCATGGAAAAACAAGAAAATCCATTAATCATTCATGAATGGCGAATCTAATAGTAAAATTTGCCAGAGCCTTAGCTTTGGTTGGGAACTATGGAATCATCATACTCTTATTATGTTGACTTGCCAAGTCAAAGTGTATAATTCCCTTTGTTACATAGAGATTGATTTCATATCTCAACCAACTTTCCCAATAGAATGTCACTTGGTGTTTCTATACTTCATGGATATGTATGCCTCTATTAAAATGTTTCACAGTACAAACTGATGATTCCAAAACATCATGAAAGCCTCATAAAGGAGTATCAATTAGATTTTCTTGCTCATCTACAAAACTATTTAACTTCTTGCCCTCGTGTAGGGAACGACAGACGTCATCTATCACGTCACACGTCACAATGATGGAAACATGACGGATGCCATGACGATGACAAAATTAGGGTCTGTGACTATGACGGTGACAGATGATGAACTGGGCGTGATGGTGATGCAATATGTATGGTTTAATATGTTATGATAATCAAATTACTGACCTAAAATTTCGAATGTAGATAATTTATTAATTAAGTTCTTGACTGAAAAATTAAAGAATGTAATGAATATTTTGTTAACAGAAAAGTGAGACATTTATATATTTTATATATGCAGGTAAACAACTAATTTGTTGCCACTTGTCAGGGGATGTAAGAAATTAGTTGTACCAATTAATTTATTGACCGAGAAATTAAGGGTTTATAAATGCAAAGTCCAGTAAAATTGAATAATTTCTTTTGACAGATTTAATAATTTTTGTTACATTTGAATGATGAATATCTTAGTAGAAGAATTTAATAAATTAATATCCTGTTGGGAAAATGTAGTATTTATTTTCTTATGGTTTAATATGGTAGGATACCAAAATTGTTGACATCATATAAGTAACTTCTGGTTTAAGTGCTTGGTTGGGAATTTAAATATTTAGCTAAATATTTTGAATAAATTAGATTTTTTTTGAATAATGTGAAATAATGAATGTTTTAATTAACCTGTTGACGCAGTCGTCAAGAAGTCATATTAATATATTAATTTAATAATTTATTGAACAATTTAGCGACTCACCAGTGATAGAGAGATGATATAATAAATTAATATAACGATAGAGAAAATGCCAAAATTTAGTAACTGATTATGAAGAAGTAATATGTTTTGAAGTTTGGTAAAGATAACGTAATGACAAAAGCAATTTGGAACAGTAAAAATATCTAATCAGCTCATTTTTCTTGGAACCAAGGCCCTCTCTCCTCCAGGCTCCAACCAACTGCTCCTGTTACTTGAAGAGTAGCGTTTGGCACCGGCTTCTCCACATGCTATGCAATCAAAGGCATAATTGAACAAATGAAAAAGATTAATTGAATGAAAATTCAAAAAGTCTATGCTGTTTCCATTTTGAACAGAGATCGTACCTTTGCAGAAAACGAAGACCTGATCCCATTTTAAGTGATGTACAGTTTCAATATTTGTGGTGACAGATTCTACGGATACCCAAAATAGATAAATTACTATTCAAATTTCAAAGGGACACCTCAAGGTAAAAAACAAAATGCCTTTCATAATTCATTCAGTCAGCGAGGAACTTATAGATTTATATATTTTCTGAAAAACGCAGATCACACTTTGGAAAGAAATTTATCAAGACTTAAAATTGAAATTCAGTAAAGCAGCAATTCAATTTCAAATCTCCAAGGAATTGGGTGGAGTGACGGCAGATCTGATGGTTTCATGATTTGAATTGTGGTTAATCAGATGATGAAAAGAGGTTTGATAGAGGGTCCATTTATGTTTGGAAAGTAGACCCCGTGATATTTTCAACAAGGCAAATAACACATAAATCAGATGACTGACAAATAAGATAGCAATTCAAATAGTTAGAGAAAATGGAGTCTGAGGAGAAATAAAACATTAAGAATGACTAAATGGTCTGAATCTACTTGTGTATGATTCCTAAGTAAGTTATTTGATAATAAAAAATCTTGTACTAAACTAGATCCACAAAAAAATTGACCAAGTTTAATGTTGATGGTGATCCAAGATTCAGTACAAAGCTCTCCTTCACATCTCTTACTTCTCGAGTTAAAATCTATGAAATGTGTGAAGAAGCCCCCAAGATAACCAAAAGTGCTATTTTTCACTCAGCTAAAACATGTCTCCAGGTCAAATTCAGTGATGAACCCCACAAATAATCAAAAAACATATTTCAGGGAGATCAGGGTGACTCTGAACCATCTAATATCCCCTCTATTGAGTGTGACATTCAAGCGTAGGCCACTTTGCCCTATATCATTGGGATTAGAGGAGAGAGAGTTCGAGATATTCATCAAAGGGATATCCTCCAGATAATCTTTTTCATAAAACCACTATCAATGACCAACATATGCATTCCTTAAGTAGCATGGACTTGGGGAGCACAAATCACATGCCATTGTTCATTCTGCATCGGCTAATGCCTCAGACTGGATCATGTCCCTTGACCCTAGTTTTCTGTCATGTGCAGTTTCAATATTTGTGGTGACAGATTCTGCGGATACCCAAAATACATAATTTTCTATTCAAATTTCAAAGGGACACCTCAAGGTAAAAAAAAGTGGAACAAAGAACCATAATGGTAAAAAAATTTCATGATAAGAACAATTGGTTTGGGTTATTCAATCCAAACAATCGGCTGGATTATTCAATTCAATCTGATCCAATCATTGATCAAGTCAGAATCCAATTTCTGATCAGACTGATTGAATTTTAAATCCAATTTTGAATTTTTATTACTATATCAAACCGAATTTCAGAGAGGAATGCTTCATCTCATCAAATATTCCTTGGATCATGTGTTGCTCTACGAATAACTAACAATTTCACTTCAAAGCAAAAATTTAACATAACTACTTGATATCAATTTCGACGAGAATAAGTAATTTACTTCCCCCTTTTTGTCTATCTAGTTCTTACCCTTAAAACTTTCAGATATATAAGTAACATAGACCAAAACACTTATCCATGGAATCTTCGACCCCAAATTGGAAATGAAAAGAAAAAGGTTGTCTCCGTAGGGTAACTTTTTTTCATAGAAATATGTTTCGTTGAAATGCAATAAACATACAAAGTTCTAAGCTAATAAAGCAGGATCAACTACGTCACAAAAAATTAATGGGTTAATTTTTTTTTTCATGAAAAAGATAATTTCCAGTATTATTACTTACTGCAGTGCCATCTTCTCCTATCACTTCCTCTGCCCGATTTTCACAATCATCATCTATAGGATAGCCACTTCGTCGAGAGTTAGGACTTTCTTGCGGTAAAGGATTAATCGTCGATTCTAGACGTTGAACACCTTTGGGCCGTAACACGCCCCTCACTCCTTAGATGTCTTAGTTGGTCCTAAGGGTCATTGGGAGTTTAATCGGATCAATATCTCGTCCGTTGATTGACGATTGACTTCCCTCCCTACTCGTGGTTGTCCACTTATTGCTCATTAACGGGGTTTTCCTACGCACTACCATTCATTTCATAATAATCACATACACATCATTGTCATCCCTGTGACGTAATACGAGCTGATCGATCCCGGCACGCCATCGTATTACATCACATCCACCCTATCTCCATCACACATAACCAACACTTCACTGTAACCAGGATGATAAGCCTAAAAATACACCTAAAGATGTCGTTGATTTTGGATTAGACTTATACAATAAAATTTATAATTTCCCTTAATCACTAAATATAGAATACAGAGCAAGTAAGGGGTCGAACCACAGGGAGGCAACAAATGAGAATTTTTATCCAATTTCAATGAATTAATTCAAAGATGATTTAATTTTGCAATTAATAAATCTAATTATCCTTAATAATATTCTTTAATTAATCAAAATTAAGTAAAACTTAATTTTGAATTTTAATATTTCGGTCAGAAAATTCAAGATATGAATATTTTAATTTTAATCTCAGATTAATTCAGATTATCAATTTCCCAATTATTAAACAATTTTAAAACAATTTTAATGAATTAAAATTGGGAATTAAATAATCAAGAAAGGGATTTTTAATTTGGACTTCAAGATAGATGAATTTTCGATTCAAATTTTTATTTTTAGGTTTTTTATATATTAAATTCCTAAAAAATAAAAATCAAAATCTAGAGAGAGAAACTAAACAAATTAACCTAGAGAGAGAAAGTGAAGAATTTGGGGAAAAGATGAAATCCGACCCTAAATAAAAAATCTAATGATGCAGAAATGTTCTAAATTGATTTAGAATTAAGTATCAAAAATCAGATCTTGAATCAGAATTAAAATGAAGTGCTAATTTCATTCAAAACAAACTTCTAGGGCATGTACATTTCACCCATGCCTTGCTGTTTTAGGATTGTTCAAGAAGATGATTGAAATACAAATCAGAGACTTACAAATTTGAGTTCAGAAGCAAGATCTGTCGGCTTCAAGAATCCCTCCTGTGTCCTTCCTGGCCAATTGCTTGGGGAGAGCCTCCAAAAGTACTTTTCGCCCATTTCCAGACCTCCATTTAAATATCCAACCGTCTGGATTATAGAGGGAGAAAAGACGAACCTACCCTCAAAATTTCAGTCCAATCAGACGGTTAGATCTCAAGATATCAAGGTTTTAGTGAGGATTAATCTAGGCCGTTAGATTTATTTCTCTCTCCTCCAAGATGTTTGGAAGTGGCATTTTTCTATTGGTCGCCATATTTTTTTCTCATTTTCCGCCGTCTCGGATCGCGCTCTGACACGTCATTGTGCGCGTCCACCGCCCGCAATGATTGGAGAATATTCTCCCTTTTAAGTGGTTAAAAGGACGCCACGTCACCCTGTCTAAAAAAAAATAAAGATTAATATGTTTTCTTTTTTGTCAGACACAATGTTTGACAGTCGGGGCCTGCAAAAATAATGATAAAATAAAGGCGAGGTAAGCTTACCAATTTTAACGTTTCCTTGTTTTACGACGTCGATTTCCACGTATACGCGGAAAATCGACGCCGTAAAGCGTCATTTCTTAAAAGGAATGTTGGTTAGCGCATGCATTAAATGCACGCGCTAACAAGTTTTTTTTATATTTTTTTTTAAAAAATAACTAAGCATGCATGTGCGTGTCAGTTGCCTCGTGCGTTAAATGCATGCGGCAACTCGACGCTGCATGCACGCACTGCGCGCGTGCATGTCAATGGGCGCACAAAAAATAAAATAAACTCTCTCTATCTCCTTATTATTTGACAATAATCATCCAATCATTCGCCCGAATTTCGGGCGAATGACGTGGATGCCCTTTAATATATATAAAAATGCCCAATAAATTAAATATGTATTATTTAATTATATAGAAAATCATTTCTTGGCTATATAGAGGTCAAAAAATTACATACAAAAGTGGGAAAAATCCAGAAAAATTTGAATAGCCCTTACCAACCTTTAGCCACATATTTAAGGCACTGAAATGAGGTTAAATTCCATGTAAAAAATGATAAAAAATCAGAAATAATAGTAAAATGAAAGTATAAGTGATTTATCTTTATTTTAATATGATAACATGCAAATATAGTCATTAAAACACATAAATATAATGTAAAATTCATTAATTAATCATGTTAATTTGCAAGTTATCACAGGAGCTCGATGCTTTTAACACTAAGACGTGCCCATTTGAAAGTGACAACTGCACATCCCACCGAGAATAAATGTTCTGCTGGAGCACTAGTTGCACATACTGAGAGAAGTTCTTGCGTAAGTGTAGAAAGCCATGGGTAGGTTCGTGCACCATTACATGCCCACCATCCCAACGATGTCTCGTTGTCCTTCCTCTCCGTTTATTGTAGACACGCCTCCAATTCCTCACCTGGAGTTGGTACTCGTCGTTCCTTCTTTCTAGCTGGCGCTACGCCATCAATAAGTTCTGCGAGCCAATCCTCATCCTCGGGGTTGTTACATATTAGATCTTGCTCACCGTGTTGGGGCATAAGTCGGTGGACACATGCCAGTGCTTCCTAAATGCCATTAGAGTCAAGTGACGCTCCCTTGTTGAAAGGGTCAAGAATTGCATCTTTCGTCGTTGCACGGTTTTTCGAAATCATCCTCTCATATTTGAACATCTTCGACTTCATGCTCTCACAAGCTTTGCGGATGGACGCAATTTGTGTGGCAGTCATCCTTCTTCCTGATGCAAAAATTGTTGACATATCAAACTTTAGCAAGATCGTGTCTATATGTCGCATCAGCGCCTTCAAGATGCGGATCACTTCCACGACTCTCACTGTCTTTGAGCCATTAACGTATTTTTTTGTCTGATAAAAGGGCCCTAAAATATCGCGAAAGTCTGCCAACATTTTCCACTCCTCACATGAGATTGTGATGTCCTTATCGGTCACCGACATGATCTGTAATGCCATAAAATCCATGACTTCTCTCTTCTCCAATGCAGCATGCAACATGTCATGCGTACTGTTCCACCGCGTCGGGCAATCTAACGGAAGTTGGCTGTGATTCTTCCCCATGTCATTGCACGTCTTCACATATTGTTGTCATCGTTGTGTCGATGCTCGGATGCTCATGACTAATTGCCGAACATGGGCAATCGCATCTCCCAGGATGAGGCCACTATCATGGCTGACCATTTCTGCATGGCTTGTCGCAGCCTCTCGCGTGGCGTCCAAGTCATCTGTATCAGCATCGTAATCTGGTTCGTATGCTGAGTTTGATGCGCTGCTGTCAGCAGTCTTAGGAGGATGTGTGGTCATTGATGTACATAATGACTGTAGTGCAGTCTGGACGATGATGTTCAACACGTGGGCAGCACAAGGGACATGTCGGTCCTCAATGAAATGGTCATTAATTGGCTAGAGTTCCCTTGCGAGCAGCACTATCATCTGCCCAATGCTTGATGCATTATCGGTAGTGATCGAACCAACCCACATGATAAAAATGTTAGTCTTTCACTATAGTTGTACGTGCCTAAAATGAAGCCAGACTAGGAGCTGCTGACCTTCGTCTTCAATCGTCTTCAATCCGAAGTCTTCCAACGCTTGGATCACTTTCACACTCATATTCTTGCCGTTGTGTTTGCCGACTAGCTCGCGTATAGCAAGTACATGTTCACATAGTTCCCACCGGTTGTTCACCTAATGAACCGTGATGCCAAGAAGACCACAGGTATTCTCGGCGGTCCACGCATCAACTGTCAGGGAGACCCTACAGACATCTGCCAATAAATGTACGAGCTTTTCCTTCATGGTCCCATATAGCTTACGCGTCGCATCCTTTATTGTCTTCAAACATGGCAGGTCAATTTTCGTCTCCACGGCGTACTTCCACATAATCTTGAACCCCACGTTGTCTACTATAGCCCATGGGGAGTCCGTGAGACAGAAAAATTGTGCTATAATCTCTTTAGTCTTCTCCAACGTCTTCTTGACTACACCACCCTGCCCGTACGCCTCAGTTATTGTACGTTGATTGAGATTAGTCCCCTTCATCTTGTGGTATATTCTGCTATGGCTGCACTCCAGATGCCTCCAGAAGATGTTCGTAGACCCGCCTTTTCGCCGCTTCAACCTATTGCGCAATGGGTCAACTTTTTGGTCGTGGCATAGTAGGCATGCCCACACGCCTGACCCTACCTCTGTGAAGTACCGCAGTATTTCAGCATTCCCTTTATGTTTGGGACGTGAAAACCCTACCACCGGTAGGGCCGTTTCTTGTATGTCCTCATCCGAGGACTCTATGGCCAAGTCAACACACTCGTCGCCACTTGGAGTGCCCATTGCTGACTATTTCCTAGGGAAACAGGTGAAAGAACTCATTTATTCACTCATAAAGTTATCTTCAAATGAAGGACTAAATGATTCACATTAAGGGATCCATCTATCTTGAAGAACTAAGGACGCCATGACCTCTATTAGCTTATCTGAAAAAACAAACCTTTTCAAAGAAGATTCAACATCCAATCTCCATGTGTTTTACAGTCATTAACTTTTCATCCTCATTTCTAATAATGATATAATTCAAAGCTAT
Source organism: Wolffia australiana (assembly GCF_029677425.1). Lineage (NCBI taxonomy): Eukaryota > Viridiplantae > Streptophyta > Magnoliopsida > Alismatales > Araceae > Wolffia > Wolffia australiana. The sequence continues at coordinate 8,298,693 of NC_135852.1, forward strand.
GGATGCTTCATCTATGATTTAAAATTTGTGACTAAACTGGTGAAAATTTTCACATTTTACAAACGTCTAATGAAACTGTCAAGTACTTGTAAGGCATTTGCAAGCATTTTCCACAGAAAAAATGAAAACTAACTACATGAGCACATATCAAAACCTTCATCGACAAGATTTATCTCTACCACGCCATTTCAGAGAAGAGAGTGTGAGAGTGAAGAGTGAAGAGAGTGTGAGAGTGAAGAGAGACTGGTAAGAGGGAGGGTGAGAGAGAAGAGAGTGTGAGAGTGAAGAGAGAATGAGAGAGAGTGAGGAGAGTGTGAGAGTGAAGAGAGAATGAGAGAGTGTAAGAGAGGAAAGAGAGAGGGTGAGAGTGAAGAGAGTGTGAGAGTGAAGAGAAAACAAGAGAGAGAAGAGGAGAGAGAGGGTGAGAGTGAATAGAGTGTGAGAGTGAAGAGAAAACGAGAGAGAGTAAGAGAGGTAAGAGAGAGGGTGAGAGTGAAGAGAGTGTGAGAGGGAAGAGAGAATGAGAGACAATAAGAGAGGAGAGAGTGAATAGAGTGTGAGCGTGAAGAGGGAATGAGAGAAAGTAAGAGTGGAGAGAATGAAGAGGGTGTGAGAGTGAAGAGGGAATGAGAGAAAGTAAGAGAGGAGAGAATGAAGAGGGTGTGAGAGTGAAGAGAGAATGAGAGAGAGTAAGAGAGGGCGAGAGGGTGGGAGAGAAGAGAGTGTGTGAGAGAGAATGGAAGAGTAAAAGAGGAGAGAGGGTGATAGAGAAGACAGAGTGAGAGAGAGGGTGAGAGAGAAGACAGAGTGAGAGAGAGGGTGAGAGAGAAGAGAGAATGAGAGAGAGAAGAAGAGGAAAGAGTGAAGAGAGAATGAGAGAGCGTAAGAGAGGTAAGAGAGAGGGTGAGAGTGAAGAGAAAACGAGAGAGAGTAAGAGAGGTAAGAGAGAGGGTGAGAGAGAAGAGAGTGTGAGAGTGAAGAGAGAATGAGAGACAGTAAGAGAGGAGAGAGTGAATAGAGTGTGAGAGTGAAGAGAGAATGAGAGACAGTAAGAGAGGAGAGAGTGAATAGAGTGTGAGAGTGAAGAGAGAATGAGAGACAGTAAGAGAGGAGAGAGTGAATAGAGTGTGAGAGTGAAGAGGGAATGAGAGAAAGTAAGAGAGGAGAGAATGAAGAGGGTGTGAGAGTGAAGAGGGAATGAGAGAAAGTAAGAGAGGAGAGAATGAAGAGGGTGTGAGAGTGAATAGAGAATGAGAGAGAGTAAGAGAGGGCGAGAGGGTGGGAGAGAAGAGAGTATGAGAGTGAAGGGAGAATGAGAGAGAGTAAGAGAGGAGATCGAGAGCGTGAGAGAGAAGAGAGTGTGAGAGTGAAGAGAGAATGCCCAGAACTTGCTCCAAAAAAATGGGCAGAACTTCACCCGATTTCAAATCCTACTGAACGGACCTCAAAAGACGAGACATTTTTTCAAAAAATTTAGCAAGCCATTCATAAAATAAAGAAGAACAAGATCAAAAGCAAACAGGAGAGCTGAAGAGTGTACCTTATCAGGATTTGAAGCCGATGGCCACTTGTCCAGTACCTTATCAAGCTCAAAAATGGCCAGAACTTCATTTGGCGTCGCCTCGTCTTCAGAAAAAAGAGAGATCTAAGGAAAGATAACGCCCATTTAATTTCCTTCCAGAGCAGTAAGAATATCCAATTGAAATGCGACAAGGTAAATAGAATAATTGGAGAATGAAATTTACATCTATTCCCTTTCCCCCAAAAATCAACAGAACTCAAATGGGGATCTAAGATGAAGATCAAGCCGATTTGAAATACCCGATTACTAAAAGAATATGAAAAAGCAATTTCATTATTTTCATACTCGAATTGAGATGAGAATGCTCGGCCAACCTTCTCAGGTGTCACGCCCTTGTAGACACTAATCTTGCCAGCGTAGAAGACTGTCAGCTCCTCTGATATGAAGTGGACGTTCAATCTAAGGATTGTCACCTCCTCTTGAGAAGATCTGCAGTGGACATTCATCCACGGTCCTTCAACGGCCCAGAGAAGGACTCCGCCATCTTTGCCTCCTTGCACTCCACCTATCGCTGTAGTCCGCCGTCGGATCTTCGTCTCTATTTCTTCAGACAGCTCTTTCCTCTTCTTTGCCTTCTCCGTCTCCAGCTGCTGCTCCAGGCTTCAACCTAAGGTCCACGGGGTTTCGACCCTTCGACCGTTCGACTGCAGAGAAGAAGAAAGTTAAATCGATGCAGAGAAAAAGAGGAGAATATACGTTAGATAGTATGTGAAATAATAACATATTAAAAGAAATTATTATTATTATTATTATTTCACATAATTTTGTAATTTCCATCACCAGTGACAGTGACGCCATCACAGTGACGGAACGAGGATGCGTGGACGCGTGACGGGTCCGTGACGGATTTTTCGAAAATCCTCGGACGCGTGACGTGACGGTGACGTGACGAACATTTCGTCACGTCGCCGTTCGTCATGGTTCGTCATCCGTCCCGTCACGTCCGGGGCGTCACGTCCCGGACGTGTCCTTCCCTAGGTGTCACTAACTTGATTTCTTGGCATTTTGCAGAAAAGACCCTGCATTAATTCATGTGCGCAATAGGATGCCATCCAAAGATAATTGGAGATATGCCCCCTCTAATTCTCTCTCCTATGCATGGTTATTTTCCGTCACACGTGACGGTGACGCCGTGGGGTGACGGGGACGTGACGGGGATGACGCAAACCATGACGGTGATGCGATCGTGACAGATTTTTCTGAAATCCTAGGACGTGTGACGGGACGGTGATGTGATGAAATTTTAGTTACATCACCTCCGTCACGGATCGTCATCTATCCCGTCACGTCCCGTTCCCTAACCCCATGTGCTGAGAATTTCATATTTTTACAGCAGTAATTATTTTTTTTGCCCAAAAATTAAACAGTGCATTCAATTCAAGGTGGCTTGCGATGTTGCGCAAGATCAGTGTAAGCTTGAATCTACGCGAGAGACATGCATCCATTTCTTTGTCTCTTCTTACTGTTGTAGAATAGCTAAACTGAATTCAAAGGCCACGAGCAGCGGATGATCTCAGTGCTCAGTCTGAGCTGTTCGCCCCTCGCTGTGCCATCGAGCTCTTCTCTCCTGCTTCGAGGTTTCTCTCAGGACTTCTGGGTTATCCTTTTTCCTCTCTTTTCTTCAATTTCCTTCTCAATCTCATCTCCGTCTTACTTGTTCTTATCAATGGGTTCTTTTTTGCCCTGCAGTTGCAATCTTTTGGAATCCTCGAATTGGCTCCTACCCATTTGCCCGATTCTCTTCTTATCAATGTAGCTACTTTGAATAGAGCAAAAAGAGCGGTTTTGTTCATCTTGGTCCGTGCCGAAGTTCCTCATCTGGGTTTTCCTTTTCTCCTCTCTTTTTGTCCATTTCCTTTTCATCTCTTTCAACTTGTTCTTATCAATGGGTTATTTTTTTCCCTGCAGTTGCAGTCTTTTGGAATCCTCGAATTGACACTTTCCCTATGTACGATTCTCTTGGTCCTTGCCGAAGTTCAAGATCTGCTTTACCCTTTTCTCTTCTCTTTTTTTCCGTTTCCTTTCAATCTCACCTCTTTCTAACTTGTTCTTGTCAATGGGTTTTTTTATTCCTTACAGTTGCTGTCTTTTGGAATCCTCCAATTGGCCTCTTCCCATATGACCGATTCCTTTCTTATCAATGTAGCTGCTTAGAATAGAGCAATAAAAGAGGGCTTGTTCATCTTCGTCCGGGTCGAATTTCCCCTCAATAATTGACAGAAAACCATTCCAATGGATGAAATTCGATCTTACACTGAGAATTACCGGTGCTCTTCATCCTCACCCAGCAGTCCTGCAGACAGAGCACCCTCTGGAAATTTCTTTTATCTCCGCAAGCCTGGATCAGCTGGCAGACCCTTCTCGTTTGAAGACTGTCCAGAGTGGGATGAAGCAGAGATTGATGCCCAGCTCGAGGAAGGCGTCGAGGCCATCAATGCGGCGACAGCGGCGCCCTCGCTGTACTTGCCGAATGCCCACAGTCTTTCTCTTTCATCACCTTCAGTGGCAACAGAGAGAAAGATTGCTGGTGCATCTGTTGTCTGGAAAGATTTGACTGTGATAGTGAGAGGCAAGAGGAATTACTCTGATCAGATTGTAAAGAGTTGCAGTGGATATGCCATGCCTGGGACTCTTACAGTGATTATGGGCCCAGCAAGGTCAGGGAAGTCAACGCTATTAAGGGCAATTGCAGGTTAGCCCCCAAATTCCATTTTCTATATATTTTTCCAATTGATTAAAATAATTAAAGATTATGCTCGGTCTTCAGTGTATTGATCACCCTCATTGGTTTGAATTGGTGTGTTGGCCTTTGGAGAGATGACACTCACTTCGCCACCAGTTAAGACATCACAAGATATAAAGAGAATGCAGTGGAGATAAAGGTAGAATGATGGTAGGAGAAGAGAGAGAGAGAGAGAGAGAGCTCTGTATACAGTAGTTCCTGCCATCTGGGCAGCTGGATACAGCTCCAAGTCAGAAAAAAGGGCTCGCTGTAGCATTCATTGATCATCCTCTATCACATTCATGGGAATCTATACCTTTATTGACATCAACATATGACTAATCCCCGCCTTTATCTCCACTGGAAGCCTTCATATTTACCACCTTTATGACTTCGGTGGTATTATGTCAGAATTGTTGTTGAAGAACATTCAAAGAGATATTCATGGCTTTCATTCAAGTTTGGACCCTTAAACAAAATGGTGGACTTAGTATATGTTATATGTTTCCTTTAATGGTCTGAAATTTCTGTGTTGTTCACCATCATTTACCACCACCTTTTTACGTCTCAGAATCTATATCTGACACTGTCCTTTATTTAAATATTCATTAGGTAAATTACCTCTCAAAGCTAGGATCTATGGTGACGTGTATGTTAATGGTTCAAAGTCAAGGATGCCATATGGTTCATTTGTAAGTGATACAAGTTCTCATTTTTTAGAAATATATTCATCTCCATCTGAGTTTTCAGCCACCTTTCAATTCTCGCCATTCAGGGATATGTTGATAGGGAAGAAGCATTGATTGAATCACTGACAGTAAGGGAGTATTTATACTACTCAGCGCTTCTTCAGATTCCCGGTTTCTTCTCCTGTTGGAGAAATGCAGTGGAGGAAACCATTCAGGCAATGTCCTTGGCCGATTACACTGATAAGGTCATAGGAGGACGGTGTTGTGTTAAGGGGCTCTCTTCCGGAGAGAGGAGACGCATCAGTGTTGCTCGGGAGCTTATAACAAGACCCCATGTTTTATTTGTCGATGAACCTCTGTATAATCTCGACAGGTTAGACTCCTTCAAAACCCAGCGTCCATTTTATTTTCATGGGGTGTATATTTTCAGATAGGATACCTGATTGGGGGATTTATCATGAACACACAATGTAGGGTAATGTGCGTGCCCTCGAGATAATTTCTCACCGATTCTCCTCTTGGCCCCATACATTTTTCCCTATGACCTTATATAGACACCCTAGGCCGAATGATCAACATGCCCTTATCAGGGCAGCCCAGTAATTGGCCCACCCATCATTCTATCACTTTCCTCTATGTTTATCTTCTAATATGTTCATCATTTTACATTCAGTGTATCTGCACTTTTAATGATGGTTACATTGAAGAAACTTGCAAACACGGGCTGCACTCTCATTTTCACAATGAATCAAAGCAGCACGGAAGTTTTTGGTCTCTTTGATCGGATATGCCTGCTTTCAAATGGAAATGTATTGTTTTTTGGGGAAACATTGGCCTGCTTACAGGTATATTATTTTTTTTGGTTTTAAATAAAAAAAAGGAAAACTCTAAGAATATCTTTGATGCAGCATTTTTCGAATGCAGGATTTCCTTGCCCGATCATGCAAAGTCCTTCTGACCACTTTCTTCGTGCAATAAATACAGATTTCGATAGAGTCATAGCAATGTGCAGGAGTTTTCAGGTATATATCAGTTATTAATATTTGTTGTTCAACTCATTCATTTGGAGGGATATGTAATTCTACGCATTATGATCTTTTTCTAGGACGACAATGGGGATTTTTCATCAGTGAATATGGACACAGCAGTTGCCATCCAGACTCTAGAAGCCACTTACAAGCAGTCGTCTGAATCGGCTGCTGTTGAGACAGTCATGGAAAAACTTATGAAGAAGGTATTGTTTATTGAAAGACTTGTGTCAATGATTTTTCTTATTACACAATTTTCCTCGCATTACTTCTTCATTTCTGCTTGTCCCATAATGATGACGATCGACAATAACAAATAGTCATTGTTATAGTCATTGGTGCTGTTATCTTTATTTCCTCATCGTGTCCTCTTCATAATCTCATCATCTTCTCGTAATTTTCTCCATATAAACAACAGATGATGAAATTCCGGAATGACAATTAGGGTGCAAGTTATCATCCTCAGCCAATGTAATTACTCCTCATCATCGTGTCAGTGATTTTATCCCATGACACATTTCCTTATATTGTATTTCTTCTAGGGTTATACTCATCTGGTGACGATGACAATTCATTATCGCTATCACCCTTTGTACAATCATCGCGGCAATGAATTCATCATCACCTCATCGTCCAAAAATGGCTGACAAAATTTAGGGGCGATGATAAATTCCTCATCATCTGCGAACCTGAAGTGCTTCTCCATGAGCAATGTTGAACATTTTCTGCTTTCAAACTTGAGTATATCATATCTTCATGTTAGGAGTCTTTGAGTGCGCCATTGTCTAGCTTAAATGATTTTGTTGAAATTCAGGGAGGACCCTTTCTCGATTAGCATGCATCATGCTTGCGCTGGAGCCATGTTAATCTTCTCTGTATTGCTGTAATTTTCTCCATCTACCCTTAAGTAACAGAAGTTTATTAAGAGGCATCAATGTTTTCATTATTTTTGAGATTCAGACAATTGTAATGAAACAACTCAGCACTGTGCTCAACATGTAGCCATTATGCTGGTTCATCTGTATGTATGGACGTATTTAATTATTCACCCATTTTTAAGGATTCCAATTGTCCTTTGTAATAATCAAAGAAAATCTTGAAACATTGACGTATAGCTTCTCTGGTCACCCATTATCCTTAGTTCTCTTCATATTTGTCCATCTGTGTTTGACATTATGCAACCAAACCCGCTCTTAGAGGCTATTTACTCAGCCATTTTATAGAACATTTTGTAACAGTTGGAGATTTATTGGGAGTTTAGCTTTGTGAATAGCCTTTCAAGACTTCTCCAGAATTTTGGTGAATGGTGTTAAAGCCAATTAACCCGATTCCTTTTATTTTAAAGAGGCTTCGCTTATTAATTATTTTCAGAGAGATGCTTTGGAATTACTTATCTATATTTTGAAAAAGTTTCTTTATCTTATTCATACCCCAGGATGGACCTTTACTTAAGAATCTGGGCAAAGTTAGTGGTGCCAAAAGGGTTGCAATTTTTACTTGGAGATCTCTTCTCGTTATGTCAAGAGAGTGGAGATACTTCTGGCTACGTACAGTTCTATGCGTGCTTCTGGCACTGTGTATCGGCTCAATGTTCTCCAATTTGGGCCATTCCTTGTCTTCCGTTATGGTAATGTTCTATTTGAACTCAAATATTTCGGATAGCATTGCGTAGCATCATTGATGAGTGATCTCTTTTAGATCAAACGGAAAACATCAAATGCTACAATCTTTGATGGAGCTCCAGTATAAAATTGACAATTTGAAATGCGACAAAGATTATTCATATATTAAGTTTTTGAGGCATACATAGAATGATGCTGACAAGGGCAACGATGATCCTTCTTCATTTTCATCATTATGAATATTTTTCTGGTAAGTTTCTTTAAAAAATGATTCTGCCGCAACCATATTACATTTTACCTTGCTCAAAATTTCAGGCGAGAGTCTCATCCGTATTTGTCTTCGTGTCTTTCACCTCATTGCTGTCCATTGCCGCGCTCCCCTGCCATATCAAAGAATTCAAAGTAAATCGCCATCTCCCTGCAATTTTCATATAAATCCAAAGTAAAAGTAATATTTACAAATTTTAACTTCAGGTTTACGAAAGTGAAGAATCTAATGGACACTCTGGCCCGCTGGCGTTCCTACTGGGCCACCTGCTGGCCAGCATCCCTTTCCTTTTCCTTCTCTCCATCTCCTCAAGTCTTGTATTCTACTATCTTATTGGGCTGAGAAGTGAGCTCAGTCTCCTGGTCTATTTCGTCCTGAACCTCCTCGCCTGCATCCTCGCCAGCGACGGGCTAATGATGGTCGTCTCCTACCTATGGCCTGAACCCTTTCTATCAACACTGTCACTTTCCTTCATCCACGTAAGTCAACTCCCGAACTTGATTTAGCATATTCATGGAGGTATTCAAGACTTCACGCACTTACTGGTTTGGTGCCCGAAGTCTTGAATGGGTAGATCAACCCTTGGTCAATGAAGTTTGACTTGGGAACAAAACTTCACAAAACCCATCTTTTAATGGGGGTTGATATCAAGGATCATGATGATGAAGAGTCATCAATTCATCCTCGTCATTTGTCTGCGGCTAGGAAGATGATGACCACTCATAGTTGTCATTTCCGTTCGTCTGCAGATATGGATGACAATGAATCGTCTTTGTCATAGTCATTCTAATTGTGGATGAATGATGAGGACAATAATGATGACAATGGATGGCAAATGCAATATGTAATTCTCCTCTTTAAATGCAACTATCTCTCTCTCTCTTGAATCCCTCAAGGCATCTAGCATGATGATGTGTCATCATCTTTACCGCCCTCGTCATTTGGATTGGATGACGATGATGATGATGAATTAAGCAGTGTTGTCCAATCCTAACTTTAACCATATGGAAATGCCTTGCATCACGTCAAAAAAAGGAATTTGTTGTTCTCTGTGTTCAGCAAACTTTGTTTATCTGTTGTGTTTAGAATGTAATGTATTAGCTTCTGTTCTGTTCTTCCAGGCAACGATGATGCTAGCAGCAGGATACTTTAGAATGCGCAGCGGCTTGCCGAGGCCTTTTTGGCGGTATCCAGTGGCGTATGCAGCATTCCACACCTATTCTGTGCAGGTAAGTTTCTGGGTGTTTTCAAAGATTTTATTTGTTCGCTTACCCAGCTAGCATTTGATGACGGACTACGGGCGCTGTTACAAAATGGACGGGGACAGCACGGACTGAATTTTAAGTCAGTCAATTGTCCTCAGCCGTTTTTCCTTCCCGAAGAGTACCTGTCCGTTGCTGGTTCCGTTCTGTCACACGGTTCCATTTCAGACCATCCACCACATTGGCCCTTGGAGGGATGGGATGAGACTGAAACATACGGAAAGGTGGTAGTATTGATGGTGGCAGCATCACCGGACTGAATGCAGAGCTCGAGCTTTTCTCTCAGAGCTGGTTCAGTCCCAAATGGTACCTGCGCAGGTACCGTTTGAATTCTGGACTGACCATGGTTCAAGGTTGTGGACGGATGATGGGTCGTCATCCATCCTCAAACATTAGACACCCAGGTGCTGGAAATTAACAAATTAGAGTATTGGAATCAGGGGCTGCTGGAGAATGAGTATCTTGGTGCAGTCTTTCCTCTGGGGGAGGTGAGGTCAATCACAGGGCCCCAAGCTTTGCATGGGGTGTATCCTATCTCAGCCTCTGATGGAGCCAAGTGGGCCAACTTGCTTGTGTTGCTTCTCATGGCTGTCGCTTACCGTGCTCTACTTCTTGCACTGCTGCTCTGTCGTGCAGTGAGAAGAAGATAGGTGAGACAGATGTATGCAAATTGGAGAAGTGTTCCTTGGTATTCATTCATTGGACATGGGTTATTACCAGGGCGATGTATTTGTGGGTCTGTGTATGTGTATTTTTCTGGAGTGCGAGGACGAGTGAGGGGAGATTGTGTGGTACAGTAAAAATGGTATTTCCATCTTAACTCTATCCACTTCCCTTGTTGTCCAGCAATAAACTTTTCTCGCTATCCCTTCTCCTGCCTGAAATTGACCAAAAAAGGAAATGGGGGAAGGTACACAAGCCATAAAAAAGCCAGGAGCATAATAATAAAAGAAATTGAGACTATAATCTCATCATGATATTGAAGGAGGTGGAAGGGCAGAGAAAGAAGAGTGTATGAATATGACAGCAAAACACAGGAGTTCAGGATTAGAAAAAAAGAAGATAGAGAGAGAAGATTGAGAAGACTGTGACTAAGAAATGCAGAATCTAAAGGTCATGAAAATGGTGATAGAGAGAAATGTCTGTTGAGAAACAAGGCAAATAGGGTTTCTCATCCAATACAGCAAAACTAATGTAATTAGTTTGGACGTTTGTGGATATATTAGTTCCTCTAACTTCAATAAATATATAGATAAAGCATTCTAGGAAATGATATAGAATCAGAATAATAAATTATAAATTATGTCCCCTTTCTAGCTGATGGTGTATGTCTTCTAAGTCCATTATTAATGAAGGATTGAAAGGTGATGATAACCTTTTCTTTGCAGTTTATTATTGGTTATAATTTTTTCCTCAATCACTCAATGTTTATTATCAATAAAATAATAAAATATAAATTTTCAATATAATTTATTCGATCTGTCCATGTGTGATGTGAGGAAAATAATAACAGTTCTATCCACAAGGAACTAGTTCTTGAATAACCAATCTGATTGAAGCAGCTAGGAAAGAGATTGCATACCATAGAAAAATGTGAGATGAGGAAGATGATTCATCTTTTATTATATGAAGTTTGAAGACAAATTAGGGTTAAAATGTCCTTTAAGATGTCTGGTTTATGCAACAATAGTTAAAAGTTTTCTTACGAGCACAGGGCAACCAAGGGTCGAATCCACGAAGCACAAATATTGAATAAGTGAATTTTATCTTTGATTTCTACTTTTTTGGATTTTTATCTATATTTTAGGAAACAAATCTAATTAAAAAAAACCAAACTAGTGAAAAGTAATATAAAATAATTCTAGGAAGTTCAGAAAACATTAATTCAATTTAACCTAATATATTCAAATTTTCTAAAACAATTTTGGGAACCTTTATAGAAATGTATAATAGAAAAAACTAATTAATTCTAATTAAAATATCTTGTCCAGCGCTTCCGCAGCACTGTGAGACAGTTGACAGAGATGAATGCGAGTGAAAAGGAGCAGATGAAATAGATATCGTGATGGTTGCAACGGAGATGGTGCTGTATATGCGGCAACGAGCAGCAGAGGGGGGGAGAATAATGATGATTTTACCACCACCGATGCATCAAAGCTGGAAGAGAATACGGGCAAATGAGTGGCGGAGCTGGAGGTGGTGCGCATGATAGTGGAAATTTAGGCTATCAGAGATGATAACCTAGGAAAAAAGATGAAGATGTGAGTTGGAAAAAAGACAAAGATCACACAAACCTCATCAACACGTGCCCAACAGGCCAAGTGGTGCTTTTTCTTTGCATGTCATGATCTGAATGTTACTCCTTCAGCCCGTCAATCTAGGAGTACAATAAGGAACCAAATGAGATTTTGAATGAGAAAATCACTCCACTGATCATAATTATATATAAAATCAAGGGTGTCTTTTTACAATGATGGAAATTCAGAACTACCTTTCTAGATCATTAGGCATCATTTTTTTTTAATTTGAAGTGATCTAAGCCAACTGATTTTTCTCTCTCCTCTTAATTCTATGGCGTATATCCAGCCTGGCATGAACTTCTACGAGCAGAAAAAGTCTATTAATTCATGAAAAACATTTTAATAAATTTAAAATTATATTTTCAGAAAGTTCCATAGAAATACTAGAAAATACAAAAAAATCAAAATATAATATTAAATATATAATAAACCCCTAAAATATTTGAATAAATCTAAATTAATATTTTCTGACTTGTGAAATAATTTTATTCATGAAATTAATGTCATAAAATTATGTCAAAATTCCATTAAAAAAATAAAAGTTCAAAAATCATCATAAAAGTAAATAAATCATTTTAAACTCTAATAACATGGATTGATAAGAATGTCAAGGGGAATAAACACAAAGTGCAAGGAATTTCTATGAAAATCAGCATGTTATTTTTTATTATCAGAGACATATAAATTACGAAGTCAAGGGGGAGATAATTCAATGCGAGATAGTGATAATAATAAGTAGATGGTAAAAATTACAATCTAAGAAGATCAGGCAGGTGTGAGAATGAAGTGATGACAGCGGAGAGAATGACAGAGGAAAGGCAGAGAACATGCATTTTCATGAATAACATTCTAAGATGTGAAGGTGTTAAGATGTGATTTCTAGAGTGAATGGAGGTGATGTGATGGCGAGATGTGACACTGAAATTGATTTAAGAGAATGATGATGTCAAGATAGAATGACATAAGGTGAATATATTTACCATATTTCCTTACATTCTGCCAGGATCATGTCGATTTGAGAGAGTAGGTAAGCTCCTCTTCTTCTCTGTTGCCTCTTCCCACACACCCATGACACCAAGAACATGCTTCATGGATCCCAGAAACTCACTATCTTTCAACCACCCCACATGAGTAGGAAGCATGTTGAAGGATGAAATTGACAGGGATCCATGCATCTAGGTATATATCAGTGCAGATGGAAATAAGGGATGAAGATGAAACATCTTCTGTGTTTGTGTGCTTCGAGAACACCACGTGTATCTACAATACGAAAATACAAAATTTTGGTTTTAGATATTATTATGGAATATTATGACATGATGGTGCATCGTCGAGCTCTACATCACCATATTCCCTTTTTCATTGACTTCTAGTGAATGACACAATGACACATGTCATTGATAACATATAAGTTACTGTATTATTTTTATACGTATTAATTTTTTTATTTTCACTAAAATGATTATAATTATATGTTATCAAACTAAAAATGAAACAAATTTGTTTTTAGTATATGCGCCCAATTTTTTTTTATTTTTACTGATTTTTATGGATTTTTATTAAAATTATTGAGTGGAGAACATGAAGAAAAGGGCCCTAAAATTGCTATCGCTAGCTTTTGCAGGCGTAAATCTCCAATTTTATTGAAGTTTTTGGTATTTCAACTTGTTTTGGAAGAGTATAGAGCTTTTTTGTAATTTTTCAGATGAAATAGGAGAGATCATGAAGGTGCATGAGAAGCAGATGGGCCTATATCCAAAAAATTCTTAGGCTGGTGCTCAATTAAATTTTTTTGGCAAATTTTGTGGAGAGAGAGAAGGCCAAAAGGATCAAATGCCTTAGATTGCTCCAGATTCAAACCTTGATATCTGAAGATCCAACCAAGAGATTGAGATCAAGTTTTGAAGGTTATTTCTTTATTCTATCCTCTTTCCATCTATATAGACAGATCAACAAGAAGAGCCCCAAAACTAAATAAAATTAAGGAAAATGTAGGGGCAAAAGTAGAATTGTCTCACCCCTCTACCCTGGGTATAAATTCCTAATATTCTCTCTCCTTTTCATTCTTGGTTGCTCTACCACAGTCTGCACTCAAAGGGGAGATCTCCTTGGATCAACTTTTTTCTTGATATTTTATTTGATGTTTAGTTTCCTTCTCCATTGATCTTGATTTGGGTGCCCCTTATCTTGATTTAAGAAGGAAGCTTTCTAATGATCAAACTCTATTATCAGATAAAAGAATACTGTAAAAATTAGATGGATTATATATTCCTTACATTCCTCTAAATCCCCACATTCTTCACCAGCCATTATTGTTTAAAAACCATATATTAAGTACTCTCCTTATCTCATTACAATTCTGATTCTGGATCTTCTTTTGCGGGTCAAGTTCAATGAAGTGAGGACCTATATTCTATTCATATTCTCTCATCTCTCCTACCTCCCTCTTCTCAATTATTTTCCCTTATCATCTCTAATGATCTACCCTTTTATTTAGAAATGGAATCAATAGAGATCATCCCTATTTAATCTTGGAGACCTGATCATCCCTGAAGATCAAATCTAATCAATATTAAATTGATTAAAAATTCATTGTAATTAGGTTGAATTATATCCTTGAACTCTACTTCCCTGTGGACAACCCCTCTACTCATCATTTACACCTTAGTATAGAGGGTTCACTAAAAATATTATGGTATAAGATGATTACAAACAACGATAGAAATTAACATAGTCAATTATAGTAAAATTCAGTTTATCAGTCATTCATGTCACAAAAAGAAAAAAGATTTCCAATTATTGCGTGATACATTTAAAGATTTCCAAATATCAATATATCACTCTTAAAATATGTTTAATCATTTTTAAGGTGGATAACACACATTTATAAATATTTTAGTGCATAAAAGGTGTAACTTTCCCAGAAATAGCCCAATACTTGACGTGTTATCAGTAATGATTTAGATACATTTCAGAGATATTTGACTGCCTTATTTCCAAAGTAGTAGGAAACTTTTGATTTTTTTATGGATGACTTTGTTTTTTGTCAGGCTTGACTAACCATGACAAAGTTGTACAGATATGCGTGAAGAAAGGATTGGTGCTCAGTTGTGAAAGGTCACATTTCATGTTTCAATTCGGAATAGTTATAGGCACTTGGTCAGCAACCAATGACTAGAGGTGGACAAGGCCAAGGTGGAAGTAACCCTAAAATTTCCTCTTCCCACCAATACTAGGGAACTAGAGGGCTCCTCAGCCACAAGGCCACAAGGCCTTCTATAGAAGAATTTCCTCAATTTTCTAATCCATTGGCCAGTTTATAGATATAGATGCAAAATTTGAAATTTATGATGCACAAAAAACACACTTTTATGCAGATCACGGAGGCTCTCGTCAAAGCACCAGTCTTACAATCCCCCATCTGGAGTCTTCCTTTCAAGCTTATTTGTGATGCTTCCCGCTTTATATTGGGCACAGTGCATGTCAAATTGTTTGACTGTAGATTTATTTTGATTTCAGATATGAATACTGGTCGATGATTCAAAGTAAATGGCAAATATTAAAGCCATACTTGGAGCTACATATGATTCACCTTGAAACTTGATTTGCATTAACCAATTAACTTTAGTGCTTAGACTTGCTTTTAAACATTTAATTTTTTTAATTTTTTTGGATTGTATTTTTTGTTTTACCATTTTTTAGCTCAATAAAATGGCTATTAAATAAATAGCATACATGATCTCCTCACATCTTTTTTTGGGAACTCTAAAGTTGGCAGGACTTCAACAAGAAGGTAATAAGCTGAATGTGCCTAATGGTTCAAAGAGAAAGCACTATATTATCACAAGTGAAATGAGCATAAGGAATCATGGTTTCATATAAATTTTATTTTACTGTCCTAATTATTTGATTGAATTACAGAAAAAAAATGTTTTAAATATCATGGGGAAAAATGGTTCCAAATATTTTACATTCCTTGCATCATTTTAAGTTGGGGTAGAGTAAGTCGCCAAATTTTTCCAAAAATGCATATCTTGATACAATGGAACTTCATGGGTTCAATCATTCCTTTTTTGGAGGATCCATCAATCCCATGTCCTTGCAATAAGAGTACTGAAGTTAGGCTTGTGTAGTGGATGAAGTAAATCTCATGATTGTATGAGCCGTGGTCTAGACTCAGATAGCTCTCTCTTAAGTGGCTAGGATATTTGGTAGGGTGAGGAAGAGAAAAAAAAAACCAAAGAGTTGAAGTGTTATTGTCTTAGGTTGAATGAAGAGTGGGCCACCCATTATCCATCATTCCAATTGTTAATCTAATTTTGTGTTTGGGTCTCCATTAAGTCCAACCTCACCCGGAGTAAGAATGGTATTTCTTCATGTCTTAACCACATAATCACTTTTATTGGAGCCACCTTAAGCCGTCCTTCAAACCTATGTGTGTATCCTCTTCACCCATATCCTTAGCCTACCTCTCACATTGTCAATAGGTATACATCTATTCTATGCAAGTCCCAAATACTTATGATATGCTTACTGCTAAGTTTCTTTTCTTTTCCCCCTTCGTGATATCAGTATTTCATGATATATATTCCTTCTGATCTTCCTCTTTGTTCTCATCCATCTCATCTCACCGTATTTCACCTTTATGTATTAGCATGGGATGAATTTTATGATGAGTACTTATTTGGTCAAAAGTACCTTGTTTTCCAAAATGAGCCTCCATCTTTTCTTTACCCATTTTGAAAAAAATAAAAAGGGATCTCCAACATTGACTGAAATTTGTAGTGTTTGGAAATATGTGATGTAATGTTGTTCTCCAACATTGACTCAAGAAAATGTAATGAGGCTTCTTAACTTTGGAAGTATGTAATGTTGTTCTTTGATGATTTGTTGATCAACGCATTTATCGTCCCATGCTTAGGGGCTGCACGTCATGTTATCCACCATTACTTTAAAAAAGGATTCTTATCTTCATTTTTGTTTAAACCTTGTTTGTGTATTCTACTTACTCTTCTACACTAGGGAGACAAGTTTCTGAGTATTACATGTCCATATGTTATCTCTTACACACTTTTACCGCTTCTTTTGATCCATCCAATATTCTCCTCTTTCTTTACATATTTTTAGATAGGCCCCTCACCACATATTGTTGACTGATACACACTTGATATTCTATGCTTGATTGAGATGAGAAGAATGACCATCTTTTAATTTCAGATAGGACAAAAGTTAACATGAATCCATATACTAGTCACAACTTGTGAGTGGTCGACACAGATAGGAAGAAATGAGAGAGCATCACATGGATTATAGTATCATACCCATATAAAAGTAGGATTCCCTTCTGATGAGCATTATATTTTTTAAAAACCATTAGGGATTTTATCTTGTGCGTGCGAGCATTAATTTGATTTATTTGTACTTTAGGTGTAATTGATATACTTAATGCTTCATACTCATGTTTTTAGGTTCAAAAGGAGAATGGATAATCTAGGGGTTCTGATAATGTAAATATTTAGTGGGTTAATATGACCATATTTGCAAATTCATTTGCATTACATTAGTTATATGTGTGTTGAATCAAGCCTAATTTTTTTAAAAAATTAGAGTTATTTTTAAATAATTTTAGATTTTAATATTTTTATGGGATTTTTTGACATCATTTTTGAAAGGAAATAATTTTTTGAGTCGGAATATGATTTTTCCTGAAATTTCTGAAATTAAATTCAAGAATATATTTTTTATAAGTAGAAATAAAGTTTTTCTAATTTCTAACTTATATTCGATTTATTATCAATTTATTAGGTATTTTCAGCTTACTCATTTGTCATGCCATGTGTGGAAGTTTGATTTATCAAATAGAAATCAATTACAGATGTATGCAATGATTAATGAAGTTTATGTTTCCAAAAGTGCCATCATGGCATCGAAAATTGTGATGTCATAATGGTCAATCATTACTGAGCCAATCTTAATTTTATTTTCGTAAAGATGATGTGGCCCAATGAAACAAAGGGCAGATTTTATTTGCAATTAATGCAACCGTGAGGACCAATGAAAACTGATTTAACTAGTCAATAAATATTAATTTATTACGATGTGACCAGCCAAAAATTGCACCACCCATCCACATGTTACATAAATAATGATTCCATGCATACACGTGATGCACACGTCTAACCATGACACCTATGTGTTCACATGTGAATGGCAAAACTTAAAAAAGCATGTGGATGTGCAGAGCGCTGACACATTCCCGATTCACACACCCATTAGTCAGTGTTTTAATTTTTTCTCTAATATGCAGCCACACGAGGTGTGTCATGTGAAGATTGAGGATCACTAGCATTGATTTGGATGAATTCCCAAGAGGGAGTCCTTTATGATTATAGATGAGAGAACTACCAAATTTTATCTTGAATTAAATTAAGACATTAACTATTAAATCAGCATGTATTCCCATATATTATAATAAATTTAAATGGAAGAAGGTTCATTTATGTATTTTGATTCAATACATATGCTTAACATAGGTGATTTTAAAGGTATGGTCAATTGATCAAAACTTTGTATTTTGACCCCAAAATTTGCTTTTCAATACTAGACAAAGGTTTTGACCAGATACCATTGATTTGGGTACATTTAAATCTATTTGACCAGTCTAACACATTGATTATAATTCTTATTCATGCTTTGGTTCAATTCTAGTTGATTTAAATACGTATTTTTTATATAAGAATATAAATCAAACCAATATTTACTCATGAAATAAAACTTTATACCTGAAAGGCACAATTGATTTAGATATTCTATACCTATAAAAAGAATAATTGACTTTAGTTAACTAATGTGACTCAGACTTTGCGGGACATATAGTTGAAAGCAAGAGCATTGGAGGTACATATGCATTCCTCAGTGAATTTATTTTTTGATGTACATTTGTGAAGAAAATTTTCATAGCCCTATCCACAACCAAGGCTGAATAATAGCGAGTTGGGTTATATTTAAATATAGGACATCACGGATAAAAATATAACAAGAAAAGAGGGAACCCCCTTCTCAAAACATCAGCTTGAAACTCCTTGATCATTAGATATCACATGGTAGAGAAAAAGTTGTATCATTTTTAAAAAGTGAGATTTTCTCTCTTCTCCTTGATCCATACAACAAATTGCAAGCCTGCATTAATTTCTAGGAAAAACATAAAAAATAAAATAACTCCTTAAAATACTAGATAAATTCAAATATATACTCTGACTTACAAAGTTATTGTTTCTGAATTTAACGGCAGAAAAAACCATAAAAAAAATCAAAATAGCCCTAATTTAGAAAATCATACTATCACTGTATAAATATGATAAACCCACAAAATATTAAAATAAATACAAAATTATATATTCTGATTTGCAAAACTATTTTTAATAACTTTAATATCACAAAATTGCATTAAGATACCCCGAGTTTTGCAAAATTCTAATTAATAAAAAATGAAAAAATATTTATCACTTTTAAACTATTTTATTTATGAGATTAACATCATAAATTTATGTTAAAGTACCATAAATGATAATAAAATGATCATTAAAGTAAAAATAAACACATGAGGTCCATGAAATCATAATAATGCTTTAGAGAGACCATGAGTGATCAAATAAAAAAGCACCTCGACAAGATCTTTGTCCTAGGGTTAGAAAAATATAACCCGAGTGAGATATTTTAGAATATGCTAAACTTAATGTATTTAGTTGAGCAAAAGCCAAAGTTGCTCCTAATTGTAGTGATATAATACCTGTACATGAAATAATATTAATTATCTAAGGTATGCCTATAAACAAGAGGAAGAAGTCTTGCCAAAGAAAAAATCCCGAAGCTACAATAGTAGCTGCATGTATAAGAGCAAAAATGAGAGTTGGAATCCCCATGGAAATAAGAAATATGTGATGATAAACGCCTTTGGACAATGCATGTTGAAAACCAACTGATCACTATATTTTTATCTCATCATAATACAATTATCATTTCTTGAATTCAAAGAATCCATTATAAACATCACATGAGAATTATAATACATGAATATTATCATAGTGAATTTAAACATCATATGCAACTTTGATTAGACTAACGAACACATAATATTTATTAGATTGATTGAGAGCATAGAAAAATCAAAAACTCAGAATCATCCAGGTTCAAAATGTGATATTTCACTATCTAGAGGAGTTTCACACTAATATTTTGAGTGAAGCTCCAAACCTCTCTCATATACCCATCCTTAATCTTGGATTGAAAAATTGATCACATATTCAAAGCTCCATGTGCTTGTTAGAGGTATATGTGGACCACAAGTAAATCACATATCCCACATCTCACTCAATATTCATTATAATATTCATATGATGCTTTTGAATTTAGTCCATGAATATATGCAATGACTAAGTGAATTAAGGCCAGACAGTGGGTGCTATTTAGGGGAAAAGAGCACATTACATTGGTGTTTATGAATTAATTAATGATAGTATAGCTAACGTCAATGAGGCTTATTCATGCCACATTTTTGCAAGGGTTCTTTAGACTTGAGACACTAAAGAGACATTTTATATGGACGCTTATGTTTTGATTGTGAGATATGAGTCTCTGATGCAAAAATTTAAAAGGGTCTTAGCTCAGATGTATCAAGAAGTCTACAAAGGTGATTGTGTGGTCAACATGGGATTTTTCTTAATTTGTATAGGAGGAGATGCAATGAAGGAAGAAAATTTAGTTAAATTTATGGATAGGGAATGGAAATATTTTAGGAGTACCCCTTCTTGCATATCCATACAAGATCTGAGTAGGCAGGTCTAGGTCCTACGATGTACCCACTACTCAAAGTACACTCTCACCAAAAAAGATGTGTGGTTATGTGGTTCAACCAGAAATGCTATGCTTACACAAGTTAGCTCCACTGCTAGTCCACAAGCAAAGGTTGTAGGTCCATTACTGTACGACACCAGACCAAAAGAAAATAGCTAATGGACTCGGATAGGAGATGTTAACGGGACGGGAACCAAAGTGGGGACCTATCCACCACACCTGTCTCTCTAGGCATAGAGTACATATAGGGAACTTGGAAAGATAGAAGATAATTGTGGTAAAAAAGAGTCAAATGTCACTTCGGAGGTTATGAAATCAAACTATTCTTAAATTCATAAGTTGTTCATGCCAGAGTGCGGAGGTTGTTCCCATCATTGATTGAAGCCACTAAAGTCAGAGTATGGGTGTGGGCCAGCAACCAAACTCCTGAATGATAAAGACAAAAGTTATTCATTTCGTTGGTAGAACCAACACCAATATCATATTTATTCTCTCTCGTCTCGAGTTTCCAAGAGTGATTTTATTGAATTCTCTCCTTCAAGGTTCAGCATTCAAGAGTAATAGGTTATCCAGCAGATAGAGTGTTGCTTTGAGTTCTTTCTTTGTTTTGAACAGGGGTAAGTTATGAAAAAAATTAGGCAACACTTTTAAGTGAAAGGTATGAAGTCGTAAAGTTTTATTTTTGCTCCTAAAGTTGCTTCTTCGCTCCACTCCTAAAGTCACACCTTTCATAACTCATGTAAAACATAAACTTACTGTTGTTTGCTCCGAATGAGTTCGTATAGAATCAACCAACTAAAAAATCAGTAGCCCTTTAACAATAGAAAACCTCTCGCATAAATGAGTTCTCATGCGGTTTTTTGATAGATTTAGGGTGCAGGGAAGCCAAATTCCATCAGTGGAGAGTTCACGAGTGGGAGAAGGGAATAGGAGTTGTCACGATAGAAAATATAAATGACTATAAGGAACCAATGATTCTCTCTTATTAAGCAAATAAATTTTTCTTCAAGTATAAATAGGAGGCACCTTTCTGTTGATACCCATTTGATTAAGGTGAGGTCAAATGGTGAAAAAATCTGCTCTGATTTCTGGTCACACAGTTTGAGAGAACGAAGAGGAGATCCAATGCCCTAAAGATTGTGTAGAAAGAAATCTCTAGAAGCCACCATCAAAACAACTTGAAGATACTTATTCCAGGAACCAAAAATCTATGTTTTTGGTTTTAATATCCATTTCTTTTTAAGTTTTCCATTTACACCAATGAGTTCATATTGAGACAATGATGCTCACATATCCCAACATTATCTATGTAAAATTCATTGTAGAAATACTTCCGCATTTTAGGCCTAGTGAAAGAAGTGATTTCATGATCTATCAAGATGTTTAAATGTACCTATCATTAATTAAATTTTTTTAAAAAAGAGAAATGAAAGAGCACTTCTGAAATAGAAATTCACCTCAACCCTGGATAAATATAAGGATCTAAGGATTTTTTTATAATCCTCATTATCTTTTGAATTCGTTAACATCCAGATTTACTTTCACGAGTACACACTTAGTATAAGAGCTACATTCTAATTTGAATTTTAAAGGGGTTTAGTTTGTTTTTGATAAGTCACTTAACGAATAATATTTATACAGTACCTTGAATCCTTAAAATATTATAAAATAGTGATTGACAATGGTCATCCCCACAAGGAAGATAGATTAGTGAATTAATATCCCTTGTCATCTCCTAATTTTAAATGATAATTAGGATATGAAAAGGGATATTATATAATATAAGAAATAGAGAGAAATAAAATGGTGAGATTAGAAGTGATTAGAAATAAAATGGTTGTCAAGTCAATCTCTCGTCTATGTCATGTTTAAGTTCTTAAGTAAATATTTATGCATTATCATTATTGTGTGATGTTTATAATCAAGCCCTTGAATTCAAGAAATTATCACTTTATAATGATTATATCCTTATAGAGTGATCAGTTTTTTTACATGTATTCTAAATATTCCTATTCAAATGGTACACTTAAAAAATATCAAATTATATGAGAAGCACAACACTATCCAATCCTACTTATATGATAAGCATGACTGATTCAGTAGCAAGGACAGACTATGTGTGCCCTTTAAGATAAGAGTTTATTGAATTGATAAATAAATCCCTAAATGGATTACACTTACCTATTAATCAGGTTTGATTCATGTCACATTTGTGTACGTGGTCTAAAAAACTTGAGACACTTTGTTGATGGTTGACTATGTTTTGGCTAAGACTTGTGAATTTCTGATTATGGGATTTGAATCATTCTAAACTCAGTAACTCTAAGAAGTCTACGGAGATGATTAGATGGTCAAAATGGGATCATCTACACGTGATGTGTGAGGAGATTTACTCAAGGAAAAAGATGCATTGAATCTCTTGGCTAGGGTACTAGAGATATTGGGGAAGTTCTCTAATGATAACCTTTATGCATCAGTACTAACTAAAATGATGGATTGGAGTTTCTTAATTAACCATACACTAAGTCATTTGGAGCTGTGTGTCTGTGAAGGAGCATGAGGTGAAGCTTATAACCTCAAATTGGATCTCCTTTTTCTTTCTGTCAAACTGAGCTACCAAAAATCTGAGTGGATTTCCACCATCTAGTCTCTCCGTATACAATTCCTAGGAAGAGTAAAAGAAGAAAAGGGGCAATTAAGAATTACTCTCATGGGCATCAAAAACTTGGTGCCTCCTATATTCACACCCTTCTGGAAAATCTTAAAAAAAGTCATTGATCAATTTTCATAAAATTTTCCATCCATCAGAAATATTAGTAAAAGTTACCAAATTAGAGTCTATCAATCAATATCCAAAAATCCTCTAGGCCTATCTATCAGTGTACTTGATAAATCTATTGGGCCAATAACATTTATAAGCCAACTTTTTGATAGATTATATCAACATACATATTAATGTGATCAAGGATTGGTTTTATTTTCATGTAGTGGGACGTTATTCTGCACCTTGTGCTCTAAAAGATACAAAGTAGTTTGTCAAATCTCTCATGAATTTTTTTTTCAATAATTACCATTCATTAATAAGCACTCATTTGTTTGAGACTTCCACATGACTTAGGGTATGGTTAACTATTAAAAACTAATCAATTTTTCTAGTGAATATCGATGTAAGGAATAAATCATCAGAGAACACCTTCTTCAATATTTATACAACCGTTGCTTGGAATTTTAAGTGCACCTTCTTCCTTTACTCAATATTCTCTATACCAAGGCAAACAATCTCATGTTCTCCATACAATCAATTTCGTAGACTTCTTGATACAATCGAGATAAGATAGGTTGTGATGTAGAAAACCTTCATTCTCTCTCTCGTGTAACTCATATATCTCTCCTACTCTTTTTCTCACTCATTATTCATCACTTTCTCTCTCTCATTCTTGTGTCTCTCCCTTCTCCTCTCTCTCTCTCTCCTCATATCTCTCTAGTTGATAAACTCTCTACTTATGTCCCTTTCTCTCATCTTTTCTCTCTCTCATTGCTTATCTCTCTCTCATTGCCAAACTCTTATCTCTCTATCTTTCTCTGGTTTCTCCACTTTATCTCTTTTTGCTCTTCTCTCTCTCATTTCTCTTCAATCTCTCTCTCAATCTCGTTTCACATCTATCTCCCAGTCTCTGGACTCTCATGTCTTTCTCTCTCATATGTCTCTCACTAGCCTCACATCCCTCTCTCTTCATGTGCAGTTTAACAGCATTAATAAATAAATTCTTTCCTGGAGTTACAATCCATGATCAGACCAAACGATCGATCGAACCATTCGATCCGACGCCGACGGTCATCGGCGATCCGATCCAATCCGGTTCCGAGCGACCCTCAACCGATCTAGGGTCGATATCAGTCGAATCTTTCGGTCAGTGATCACGACCGTCGGATCGGTCGATTCCTTCGGATCCGATCCGATCGATCAGGCTAGAATGACGTCAGCAGGGGTATACGGTCACCGACAGGCAGAGGCGGTGACTGTAAAGGCCGCGAAGGGGTATAAGAAGTGCTAATTTGGGGAAACTTTTCATAAAAAATAGTCCCGATAACCCTAGCGTTGATCGAGTTGCCTGGTGGAGGTTGAATCGTCGAAGCTGGGAGGAAGCAGGGCGACGAAGAAGGGGGAGTTGGTGATAAGGAGAAGCCGGAGAGGTCTGTATCGCTGTTTTCGGAGCACTTTTCCCTGTCAAATCGAGGAAAATCGGTTGAATTTGAGATGGATTTGGCGGTGTTGGGAGAATTCGGGGGAGGTTTCGTGGTTCTCGTTTGCCTTATTTTTCGGATCAATTTCTGTTCCTAGTCATGCCGGGAGGGAGGGGGGACGAGGTTGAAGTGGCGGATTCGTTGAATAGGGAGGTTAGGGTTTCCGCGAGATCCATGATTTCCTGGATGACATTCTGATCTGTTTATCTTTAATCACCTGATTTTTGTAGTGTAGAAATCATCGAATATGTATGGTTTCGCACAGATCCGCTCTTCCCGTGGTGTTTTAATTTCCGATCTGTAAGAGTTTGGGCGCATTAAAGATGGGAAAATCTTCTGTATTCGGATTTTAATCATCGAAGCAGGAATTGGGAGAGGGATTGAAGTTCATGATTCTCGATCTGGGAGGGAAGACGAGTTGTTGTCGTTGTTGTGGGCAGTAGAATGTGGGCATGGGACTTATACGAGGATGGTTTTGGATGGTTGTACAGTTGACAGGAAGTGGTGGTTGTGATTGAAGGGGGGTTGCTTCGAGCTGGTATTTTTGTTGGGTGACTGTTGAGGTGGGGGGCTGAAAGATGAGCGAAAGCAGCCGCAGCCCGCCGAGGTCTCGGAAAATCCGAACCGAGCGCCTCTCCTTCCGCGGTGCTCCTTACAGTAGAGACTCTCGTGGGTTGAGGTACGTTCATCTCCTGTTCGCAGTAGAATTTTGAAAGTTTTGTGATTATGCTTCTCAAATTGTGAGGATTGTGTATAGATCACTTACCTTGAAAACTGGATAGCGGTTTATAAAATGGGCTTTGAAGAGTTCTTGTTCTTCATGATTGGACCGAGCAGGCGTCCTGATCTGTGCAACAATTGCAAGCGGCCTGGTCACTTCGCGAGGGACTGCCCAAATGTGGGAGTGTGCAACAACTGCAGTCTCCCGGGGTAAGAGATTCACCCACTGAAGTATTATCTTAGATTGAAGTGCTCTGTAAGTCTATTTTATCAGCATTTCCTATATATTCAAAGTCCCAAAGTAATTCAAAGTTAGATGATGCTTCAAAGAGTAATGAGTTACTGCAGATGGGTTTTTACTGAGATTGAAAAAAATAACATTATAAACACAGTCTTGCTTGTTCAAATTATCGAAAGTTCATGCTTGTGAGGAATTATTAGCCTACTTTATGATCATTCCATACGATGGGTCATCATTCCACTATAGTATTTTCTTAAACTGAAATGCTCTGCAAATCATTACCGTACAGTTTTCTTAAATGAAGTGCTCTGCAAGTCTATTTTATCAGCATTTCCTATAAATTCAAAGTCCCAAAGTAATTCAAACTGAGATGATGCTTCAAAGAGTAATGAGTTGCTGCTGATTGGTTTTTACTGAGATTGAAACAAAGTCTTGCTTGTTCAAATTATCGAAAGTTCATGCTTGTGAGGGATTATTAGCCTACTTTATGATCATTCCATATGATGGGTGATGTGAGAGAGAAGTGAACCTGATGATGGGATGTGGCAGGCACATTGCTGCGGAGTGCACGGCCAAGGCGATGTGCTGGAACTGCAAGGAGCCGGGTCACATGGCGAGCGGGTGCCCGAATGAGGGCATCTGCCACACGTGCGGGAAGGCCGGCCATTTGGCACGTGCCTGCACAGTCCGAGAGCGGCCGCCAGGCGACCTCCGCCTGTGCAACAACTGCTACAAGCAAGGTCATCTCGCCGCCGACTGCACCAACGACAAGGCCTGCAACAACTGCCGCCAAACCGGCCACCTCGCCCGCGACTGCCACAACGACCCCGTCTGCAACCTCTGCAATGTCGCCGGCCACCGCGCCCGTAATTGCCCCAAGGCTGCCGCCATCGCCAGCCCGCCTGCCGCCTTCCGTGGTGGTGCCGTAGGCCCGTATGGCGGCAACGCCTTCTCTGGCTTCCATATGGCGGCGCCGCCTCCAGTAGTTATATGCCACAATTGCGGCGGCCGTGGCCACATCGCTTACGAGTGTCCGTCGGACCGCTTCTTTGATCGAGCTCTCCGCAGATACTGAACCTGAAGAAGACAGCCATAATGTTCTCTATCTTTCCATGCATTTTCTTTTGAACATTTTAAACAATTTCTAGCATGGTTTGTTTCTCTTTGACATCGGGATAGGATCAATTGTTTCAATCAGATCAGGAACTGGCAATCATCATCGAGCAAATTATTGATCAGCTGGAAAGAACCTGATCGATCATTTAAAAATACGAAAGACGAGATCCCTCCTATCTCTCTGGCCTTGCCATCTGATCGAGCAAAATAATTTCAGGATCGATGAGATCGGATGAGAATGAACACTCATACCTGTTCTCTTGGAGATTTTAAATATATGCATAGTTACCATAGCCAATTCTCTTCATCAGGATAGGATGAGAGTTACCAATCATACCTCTTCTCAAGAAGTATTCAGACATCTTTCTAGTTGCTTTTCTTCGTTAGGACTGCTGCATCAGGAACATGTTTTTCCGGGGTTAGGATATTTCAGATGATTTGGAGTGAAGTTATCTTTCAAGCTTGCCTCTTACCAAGGCTTCGTGATCGCCTATGATTTCTTCAAGAACTTGGCCCAAGAGTTTGTCGGCGCTGTTTGGGACCATCGCCGCGAAAATTGCCGGCGCCAGCCCTGTAAATAATTCATGAGCCTGTGCAAAGAAGAAAAAATTTTTGATGGTGGCAGCGGCGATGCATACCACTCTTCGGGAACGCTTCGATGAACATCATTATTTCCTCGCCACTTAACCCGGAGAAGATACACACTCGACGCAGCGAAGTTGCCACCTGCGACGAAAAATGGTTGAATCCAAGGGCAAAATTAGGTTTTTGTGTTATTCTTTGTTGAATAAGTAAAGGTTGATATATTTTACTCGCAATGACTGTAGATTTTGGGGTTGTGTGTGTACAGCGTCCCACACGGTGAGAGAAAGCATATCTTTGGTACAGAAAATGATCTGCAGATGATGAGAAATCATATTAGAGTTTTGCCCAGAAAGTTGCATAATTCTGTCTGATGTATAAAGTTTCAGAATTGTTCAAGATGGGTTCACAAAAAAGTAAATGCCAAATAAATAAAAGTTGTTAGATCTGATAAGAGAACTTTTCATAGGGATCTGATAACTCTCATCCTATTCGGATGCTCAAGTTAATCTCATATATTTCGATTTTCACGAGAATATTAAAGATGCGTTCACAGGAAAATAAGTGCTTCCTCAAAATAAAAGTTTCAGTTTATTTAATCCTGTATGGGGAGAAAGAATTTAGTGTACAAGAACGCTAACAGTTTTTTCCAGCAAGTTGTTCAATTGGATCTGATCTATTGATTTCCCAAAAATGATTTTTGACTTTTTTCAAAAATATTCAAGATAGATTTACGAGAAAATAAGAGTTAAACGGAATGTAAGTTTATTAATCTATTATATCTGTAAGAGGATGATAAATTTTAAGAGAGGTATAAGAGTGGGAACAGTTTCTCTCAAAGAGTTGCTCAATTTATTCTGACGCATGAATTTTCCAAAAATGATCTATTTTCTGCGGTGTTGAAAATGGGTTCACAAGAAATTAAAGATTAATAAAAATAGAAGTTTATTACTTTATTAGATCTGCTAAGAGGAGGAGAAAAATTACTAGAGGTGCCGGAACACGTTCGAAAAAAGATTAGTGGTATCAAGACGGGTAAAAGTTTTACCAACCAAGCTGTTTGATTGGATTCGATGAATTAATATTCACAATGACTTTCGATTATCTCAAAACAGTTGAAGATTAGTCCATCAGAAAACAAAATGGATATTACCTGGAGAAAATCGCCCTCCATATCACTCAGAAACTGCTTTATCTGAAACGTTACCACATCAGCATTAAACTTCGATCATGGATGCTTGTTTTAGTGTTCTAGGCTCTATAAACATTCTCCTGAGAGAAATGAGGATATA
Organism: Wolffia australiana; assembly: GCF_029677425.1. Classification (NCBI taxonomy): domain Eukaryota; kingdom Viridiplantae; phylum Streptophyta; class Magnoliopsida; order Alismatales; family Araceae; genus Wolffia; species Wolffia australiana. Next base: position 8,327,215 of record NC_135852.1, read on the forward strand.
ATCGAAGATCCCAACCCTTACTCAAAATAAATAAAATAATGTTATAATTTGTTGTGATTAAGTACCTTGTCTGCCTCACTGATCTCGAACCCGGCCAGCAGTAATACCTGCAATGAATGTAATAAAAGCAAAAAAGAAATATCAAGATGAATCAGAGTCGATACTGTCATTCATGTCTGGAAAAGCCTTCTAAAATCTAAAATGAAGACAGTGGAGAAAGAACAGTAAATAAACAACACAAATAAGTACTCGGCAAGCATTAAAATCAAGAAGAATCTTACAGGAGGGCCATATATAGGATCATCCTCGTTCAACGGAACGAACTTTGAATCTTCCACACTCTCATTAAGAATATCTGCAAAAATATAGAACATTACAACCAGTCTGATCGCGATACATCAAAAAATTTCCACCAAAATTGTAACTTCTAGAATTATTGAGAAAAAAAACAAGGCAAAAAATCAACTTGAAAGACACCTTCGGACGTCTCATGGTACAGACAAACCAACCATGCCATCAATAAGACCGCCTAAATCTATTTGAAACAGGGAATTTAACATTAATAAAATACGTAGTTCTTTAAAAAGCATTAAAGTGAGGCTATGTGATCCCACATGGGATGTTTTTTCTCTCTTGGGAAGAAAGCGCCATACAGTTCTGAACAGTGTGTTTGTTACCTTGAAGTGCCCTTCATCGCATTTAATTTTCACATAAATACACCCATGTAGTTCTTAAAATAAACATAAAGATGAGACTACGCAATCCCACATCCGATGTTACACCCTAAAGTCTGGAAAGACAGAAAATACATCTATCTTTGTAATGAAATAGAGATAGAAAAATGACCTTCTTAACAAATAAATACAACGTTAATTCTTGAAATGCAATAAAAACGAGAATATGTGATCCCACCCTGGATGTTTCACCCAAGATAAGAACATTTAAACACAATTAAGCGCTCCAAACACAATCCCACATCCGACGTTTTACCCTAAACTCTACAAAGATGGAAAATACATCCACCTTTCTAATGAAATAAAGACGGAACAATGAAAGAAATCCTTCTTTGCAAATAAATCCCACATTAATTCTTGAAATACACTAAATAGTGAGAATGTGTTATCCCACTCTGGATGTTTCGCCCAAGATAAGAACATAAATACACAATTAAGAGTTAGAAACGCAGTCCCACATTTGTTTTCCCCTAAAGATATAAAAAAACATCCACCTTGCTAACCATAGAAAGACAGAACAATCAAAGAAATCTTTCTTTACAAATAATACCAATCTACTACTATAAAAAACTAAAAAGTGAAAATATGTCATCCCACTCTGGTTGTTTCGCCCAAGATAAGAACATTTAAACACAATTAAGCGCTACAAAAACCGAAAATACGAAAGAATAATCAGTAGACTGCAGGATAAACCCATCAAAATCCCTGCCCCGCAATACCTCTCGGCGATGATCCAAGAACGCGACAACGGCGTCCATTCCACGTAATCGCCACTGAAAGAGCCTTCGGACCGCGGGAAACCGCTCCAAAGGCGACGAATCGAGAGTGCAAACATGAAGGAAAAATCCGCAAGCACGAAGAAGAAGAAACTGCGGCGATAATCGACATCGCTTCTTCCTTTTCCTCCAATCTTCTGCTCTTCTCGCAGTAGATTTCGCGGATAAAACTCCTCTACACTCGCTATCGACTATCGAACTAACATAACGCCCTCGTCTTCTGTCGTCATTTTCCTCTTCTCTATGATCAGAAAATCTAATCGGAGCAACGCTGGCCGTTCGATGCGAGTTGACTGACTGATTACTGAGCGCTCTGTCGACATGTGACGAAATTAGTTCGACATTGGTGAGGGCGCACGGTAGCCGTTCGATGCTCGATGGATGGACATGGATGAGACTATAGTGCGTCATCGGCCAGGACGGGGATGAGGGACGGAACGGGACGGGACGATCTTCGTCCCGTCCCAGGTCCTATCCTCCCGAAACGGCTGATTTTTTCGTCAACGGACGAAATAACTGTCCTGTCTGCATCAGTGCACTAAAAATGCGGCTCAACCTACGGAATTTTATGTTGTACTTTTTAAAAGTTTTTTAAACCATTGGACTCCTAGTGGGAAGTTATGAGTATAGATGCGGGACGGGGACGGGACGGTTTTTTCGTCCCGAGACAGAAAATTTGTCCCGACCAGGATCTCGGACGAATTCGTGGACGAAAATTCGTCTGAATGATGACCGGACGGGATGTTTTTCGTTCCATGGGACAATAAATCCGTCCGTCCGGAATACTCGGACAGTGGACGGATGAAAGGTGGACGAATTTTTAATAAAATTTTTTAAAAAATATTTCTTTACATTTGAAAATTTTTAAAATTTGAAATTTAATCCCTCAGCAATAAAAATATCTTTCATACATGCACTTATAGTTGTACGGTAGTAGTTACTTTGTCGGAATGTCACTTTATTTTGGACTTGCTTGCCAATTTTATTTTGCAATTAATTCTCAGAATCTCTTTATTGTGGGAATTCGTTAAATAAGACTTAATCGGCTTCTGTCGAGTTGACCCGAATCGCCAACAAATTGTTCGGGATTTTCTTGCCACTTGTGTTTTCCACCATATTCTCAGAACGCAATCGAGAGAAATTGTGATATAAGACTCAATCAGTTTCTGTCGATTTAACCAATTGTGAGATAAGTTTTTCATCAACTTTTTCTCTAATCCTTCTCGGTTACTTCGGCAGCGTCATTGAAAGAATTCATTCATGTACATCCACATGAACACTTGATAGGTAAGAAAACTAAATTCAAACTAACATGTCAGAGAGAGATTCTTTGCATCGCATATGGAAGACAAATATCTGCGTTAGAGAGAGAGATGTGGAAAGGTTAATAAATGCAGGAAGGATGCGGTACAAGCACACGACTTACAATAAAGCAGGAAGATGTAAACCCGTCCACCGCCTTCATGTTTTCCCCTCTTACGCTGTTAGGTGAAAAGGAGAGAGTTAAGAAAAATAAGCATGCTCAAGCAAAGGTCAAAAAGCGATATAACGTAACTCACCATCAGAAGAGCTATCGTCATTGACAATGTCATCCTCGGAGTCAAAGGAGTACTGCTCTGTGCGATGGAACCATGCACGAAGTATCATCAGCATCTCAATGCTCTCTGCATCTAGGCGTCCTCTTCCATACGTGGTGATACCTCAACCAACTGAAAAAAGCCGCGCCACTGGTGCACTAGTTGGGCTTACGACAAGAAATTGGGACTCAATTTTTGTCAAGTTCGGAAAGTATCGAGTTCTGACGTCCTTCCACCAGCTTAGTGGACTATCTTCCTCCTCACTACATGGGATATTTAGATACTTTGTTGAGCTCGTGTCTAGGCGTTGAGCGTGGTCGTTGAGTCTTGCACGAACGTGTATATTGTCACTTGGAGGATACAAAATGTTCCGGACGACGTCTTCCAGATGATTCGCCATGCTCCAAATCACATCCAGTTGCATTTGTTTTACACGCGTTGTCTAAAAGACCGCCAAGATAGGAAAGCATGTCTTCGCGATATGACGGATGCACAATGTCTATTTTGGATAATGGATCTAGGGTGCCCACCGTCGCCACAGTATGATTGCCTCAAATTACCTTTGCGTACTGCATCAACTTGTTATGCATAGCACTACACGCTGAGCGCAACGCATTTCTCCCCTCGACATCCAAGGTTGCCCTAGCACTGTACATAGCCTGCTCAAGTTGGGACTTCAAGTCCGAGATCAATGATGTTACTTCAGTGATTGGCAATCTCTTTGTGGAACACACATAGTCTGAACCCTGACACAGTGGCCTGAGGATACACAGATATTCATCAATCCACTCCCAGTCCTCCTGACATAGGGCGTAATCTTTAGTCGATGTCGAAAGGAACCTCACGGCCATATGGTCGAGTACCTCTCTCTTGGCAAGACCGCGCTCTAACATCATGAAAGTGGAGTTCCAACACGTTGAACAGTCAACCTGATGGGGGACCATCGCACCGACACCGACACAAGACGAGCCCGACCACACCGAGCCGCTCTTGCCGATGCCCGCAACCCCGGATTCAAGTATTCGGCATGATGATTCGTAAGTTTTCTTCATTGTTTGGTTTAATTGTCATTTTCTGAACAATTGGATTGGGCCATTATTTTGGGCTCGTCCACGTTTTCGTTTTTACTCTTTTGAAATGCTTGTAAAGAGGAGGACCTCGTCTCACGACAGTTTCCTCCTCTAAGAACCGCCTCTTGGAACCCATCCTCCCTATATAAGGGGATGATATGCCCAAGGGAGAGACTAGACTTGAGAAATTCGAAATCAGAGTGTTCTTGTTGATTTTCCTTTTTCTAGAGAGAGAAAAATAGTTAGTTTCCTTAGACAGAGATCATGGAGATCGTGCGCCGCATCCTCAAGCCGTCCACACGTTGAGATCACTCCGTGTCTGCCAGTTGACGCTAGGTTCTTTAGTTTCTTGTTCTTGAAGATTGATTTTCAAGAGTTCGCATTCTTGTCGGTTCGCCATCAAGAATCGCAAGAATCCTCGTGGAGTTTGCTCGTTGTCATCACCGGATCTCGTCGCCGACACCTTCATTTCTGATGGGCACCTCGCCCCGCCGGTGCCGTGTTCGTCCCCGCCAGACGCATGCACACGCCCTTCCTCCGCCCACATGCGCGACCGACGCCGTCGAACGCTCGCGTCCGACCCCTTCAATCGGGCGCGACTGTTCCCACCGGACGCCCACGCCTGTACTCACCAGCGGTGCGCGCTCTACACGGCCGACCGCGTGCTCATGACAATGCCAGCTGCACGTGCGCCCGTCTAGCGCCGCGCTTTAAGCCGCTGTGCACGCCCTGCAGGAAGACCGCGCCTCTGCCCGCCGCTCAACCCCTGTGGTGTCCGCCCTCGCTCAGCGCCTTGCACGCCCTGTGTAGCGCCGTGGGTCGCCCTGGAACACGTCCCTACTAGCGCCCACATTTGACAGAATCGATCGTGCATCCAACGATCCACGGCCAAGGAACTTATTCCGGGGTGTTTCCTGGAGTGCGCAATCCAGTGCGCAATCCAGGTGTGTTTCCTTCTCTTTCCCCTTTATCTCAGTATCATTACTTTCTATAGTGTCGTCTTTCTCTATCGTATTCCGCTGCCGAAATATTGTGAAAGTATCGAATAGGATAGCCACCTTTCAATTGAGAGATAGGTTATTCTTGCGATAAACGACTATATTCTGATATTAAAGGTGTAACTCTCAAGGGCTGTAAAATGCTTCTCTCGTCGTAATTGTTCGTGTAGATTCTGAGGGTCATCTAGAGTCTACCTTGAACTATTCATCTGTCGGGACTTATTGTGTTGTTCACCTTCGTCGGACCGTCCTTACTGCTCACTAGAGTTCTTAAAATTGCATCAACTAGCATCATTCATATTTCCTCCGCGCATTTCTGTGACGTAACACGTGCCGTTGATCCCAGCTGTCATCGTGTTACATCATATTGGTATCAGAGCCGGTCGTGTTAGCTTTTGCTTAACACGGTCGATAGTATATCATTTGAATTTCATTTCCATTACGCACGTCATATTTTGAAATTCATCTGCATTATAACATGTCATTCCATTACATTTCATACCATCATATAGATAATTTCCCTTAGTGATTCTAGAAGAAGTTGACCATAAGATGGTTCGTACACGAGCCGAAATTCCGAACGCCGAGGTGGAAGAACATGGTGTGGATCATGAATTTGATCCCAACCTAGGAGATCTTCCTCCCGAAGATCCATTAGATGTGTCCTTTCATGAGAAACTCGTAGAAAATGAGGAGTTAGTTTCACTTCCTCCTCCTCCTCCGGTTAGAGAACCCATTACTCGGGTCCCCACTCCAAATAGTGGGATAGTGATTCCTGCTCAGCGTGCTAGATTTGAGGATCGGGTTTCCACCATCGCGGCGCCCAGCCTTAGAGCTCCACCGAGTGGACACGTGACTACCAGCTTGACAAGCGACGTCCCTCAACGCCCTGGCAAGGCCCCCATGCCGAGCAGTCCTGTTCCGGCCCCAACCTACGTCGCCCCAAGACCCACGGCATCCCGCACCTATGGCCAGCATACCTACCAACCGCGTCACTACAAGCAATGGAGCTGGGAGAGTCATCGTAGGAGATCGCCACCACACGAGGGGTATTGCACCCAGCGATACCATGAAGATAGGTCCTATCCACACAATAGGAACTATTACCCCTCGGAGGCGAGAGCCCCTCCTCAATATGAGCAACAGGGCTAACATTATGGAGTAGCTCCCTTATCGACCCGTCCTCCCGCGCCATACGCGCCAACGTATCCGACAACACCTAACGGTGTAGCATACGCTACCGTTCCTCAACCCACATCGGTTTCTTATGGACCCAACCTAGGTCCACAGTCGTACTACAATACGGTGCATGTACCCGTGCCCCATGTTGGGTTCTATAGGGGCCTTGAGATGGATGAACAGAACAAAATGATGCGCAGCGACAGACTTTTTGTGAATCGAACGGCATCAACAAAACATTGAAACGATGTACCTTTGCACAAATCTCATTCGTGATTTCTTCGATCCCAGAGCGAGACGAGTCGAGCTGCTCAAGTGTGCAGCCTCTAGACGTATCCACACGGTCCTCGGCGCGTCGGATCTCCTTCTTCTCGTTGACGAGCCCCGTTCTTTCTCCGTTAGCGTTGTTACGTCGTCCTGATCACATCAGGGATGGAGAGGGGGTGTGGGGAGAGTGGAGAAGAAGGGAAAGGCCCCTGAACAATTCTGGCCTGGGTGAATTTCGTTCAGGGCCTTCCCCTATTTATACTAAGTGGGTATTTTTCATAAAAACCCCCAAAACTTAAGTATATCTTCCAACGTCCAAAAGACCATTTGCGTGTGACCCTCTAGGCCCATGTATCAGTCTAGTTAACGACTCCAGTGGCCCAATAACCTTTATTGGCCTTCCAAATTAATTAACTATATCATCATATAGATTAATTAACGTCGGATCGATTTAACCCAATCGATAGGTCGACACTCCGACACGTGGGGTGCCACGCTACACCTCGTGTCCTAGAAGATACAAAGGAGTGTGTATCGACTCACTCATCGAACCTGTTCGTCATCAATTACCGTGTATGTATAATCCCTCATCCACTTGACGCTCCTTGGACGACTTAGGGTATGGTCAACTGTCAAACCCTAATCAGTCATCCGAGTTAGTACTGATGCATTCGGAAATCATCGGAGAACTCTTCTCCGATATTTCACTGCCTTGGCCAAGGACTTCATCACATCGTCTTCCTTGAGCTGTCACCTCTTATACTGAGGGTGGACGATCCCATCTTGACCACTCAATTGCCTTCGTGTACTTCTCGATGCACTCGAACTAAGACCGTTTAGAATCTTATGATTAGAGACTCGTTGGCCATAGCCAAAGTACAACCGTCCGTCCACAAGACATCTTTGGTGTCTCAGGTCTAAGGACCACTTACACAACCGTGACGTGAATCAACCTGATTGACAGTTCGGTATAATACCATTCAGGGATTCGTACGGATCAATTCAGTGAACTCTTTCCACTAAAGAGCACCCACTATCTATCCTTAGTGTCGCCACACTAATGGCTACGGGACCGGCCATATTCATCATACGAGTGAGGCTAGATAGTGCTATTCTATCCGGATACTTCGATGTCCTTCTCGCGTATCCTTTGAATAGGAATGTTTAGAACACATGGTTAAAGACTAGTGATATCCGTATTACGATCTTATCATAATTCACTAAGTCCGATCATGTATTCATGGACTTCATTATACTCATCACACGTGTACTATAATGAATATGTTCTATTAATGAATATGGAACGAGATGTGGAATGTATGATTGGCTTGCCGGCCACATATATTTTCATCAACTTCTAGAGGCCAGACGCGTGAACGGCTTCCGAACGATCTCGGAGCGCCAAAGTCAAGGGTGGAATGAGGTCCCCAAAAGGTACTTTAATTGTTTTATTTTAAATATTTATTGTGAATTGATCGACACGCTTCCGCATCCATGGAACGTGCTTTTCATGGACGAACCAAGGCATCAAACCCAATAGTTTGGAGAAGAGGAGAAAACGTGAGGGGGCCCCTTGATTTGTACTTATTTTGGAATTTTTTTTCAAAGCCCTTACTAATTTAGGTAGATCCACCAGCATCTGCAGATCTTGCGTGCACCCCTCTAGGCCGATGTGTAACATATATATATATATATATTATATTTGTTACTCAACGAGTCATTTAATCCAATTGGTATGTTAATATTTCAGACTGTTTGTGTCAAGCTACATTGCATGCTCCAGATATATGTAGAAGTAAATAAACCATCACATTGAACCTATATCATCATTGGCTACTTATTTTGAATAATCTTTGACTTGCATGAGACTCTTGAATGACTTAGGATATGGTTAACCATCAAATCCTAATCGATCATTATAGTGAGCACTGATGCATGGTATCACTGGTTACACCTCTAATATTTGTGCTACTCTGGCCATGTAGTTTGATAATCACTAATAAGATGTTATTTTTGAAAGTAAGTTTATGTACTTTATGTGTTTCTTTCATTTAACTGATAATAGATGCACATTATTAAGGCACATTTTTATAACCAAGTTCTGATTTCATGTTATTTTACAACGATTTTCATACATTAAATTCAGATAGAAAATAGTTTTATAAGTTAGAAAATATAACTTTGGATATATTGTTACATTTAACGGTTTAATTTATAGGTTAGAATATATATTTATGTATTTATTTAAATATGATATGGTATTTAAAATGAATATTTAAATACATCGTGTCGACTAATTATCAGTGTTGACCAATCATTGGTTGTGGCGTATGATTGGTGTCTGCCAATTCGTTGGTTGAAATCATGATGCATTTTTCATAGAATTCACGATTATTATGTTTGACATGTGAAAACTCACAGCCAATATACAAAAGACTCATGTCTTCATCATTTTCCTTAAGTTAGTGCCACTATTAGCCTAGTTTTTTGCCATCATGCACGCCGCCCCCAACTCTGCCACTCATCAGCATATATTCACATCCATCTATATCACCACCTATGATAGTAAAATCTGCATCACCTGACCGCATTGATGATCTTCCCCACACGTATTTGTAGCCATATCTGTTAAAATTCATGACGGCAAACTCATTTTATCAATCCATTCATGACACAGATATCAATCATTACCCACGCTACCGAAGTGCTGTGTAAGGTATTTAAATAGATTTAATTCCTATTTCTAATTAGACAATTCTGGAAGAAATCCCAAAGTGTTATATAAATGTAAGATAAATTAGACTAAGTAGGAAAATACTTTATCATCATATTATAATTATCTGAATAAATTATTTAGGAGTTTTGAGATTTTAGTTTTTTAATATTATAGTCATTAATTCAAATACAAATTAAACTTAAAACTCTCTTTTTCAATACATGCTCTTTATAACCTCAACCTCTACTATGTGCCCATAAGTATTATCAAATGATTCTTAAACTCTTTAAAATATAATTAACACCATTTTTGGATATATCAGATTTAACTGAATCTTATCCCTTAATGACATAATTCCACCAGCATATATTTCCATCAAAATTATGTACGAGTTCAATTTTTTTTTATCAGTAAACTGCTTCCAATTTTTATTCATTAGTTCTACATTTTCACCCTTCTCTATGAAATATGCCTTCAATATATTTGAATTGGGTGACCACATGGAAATTAAGGATAAATTTACCCTCAACACATATATGACTAGTTAATGACGAATGTAATGATAAAATAATTAAAAGCTGTAAAATGTTGTGGATTTTGCTTGAAAATTTTAATCTTAACATAAACATAATAATTTATTGATGCGTAAAATTTATTGAATGATTATTTAAAATAAATAGTTTCCGTCATTAATAAATTATAATAAAATAACAATAAATATTTATAATAAATAAAAGAGGTAGTCATAATTTAATATATCTAAATGAATATATCCATTTCATGAATTATTGAACTTATTCTGAGGTGTCACCGTATCCATGTTTTGTCCAATCTTATGAATATGTAGAGTAAAATAAAAAAATGTATAATTTTATGTTATAAGTAAATTATGTGTATTGATACATTCTGAGCATAATTTTTATGTTCATCATAATTTATGCGACGTATTTTAGTAAATCATGGATTTATTATTTTTTGAGTGTATAAATAATCATAGATTTGCAATGCATTCTAATTTGAATATCAAATATATTTCATAATCTAATAAGTGCATCTATGTTACATACAAATTCTTGAGCTATGTCATCCCATTTTGAACGTTTGGGTGATAGATAATTTTTCAAACACTTCAAGTGTTGGAGATATACATGGTTCGCAACCCTATCACATATTTTACATATTGTTCAATATTCATTGATACAATACCTTCATTATAATGAAGTTTATAAACACATGATATGTCCAAGTGAATAGTGGTTATATCATTATATATAAATCAGTAGTCTTTAAACATGTGTTCTATGAATTTTAAATTTCATTAGCTTGAATGCAGCTAGAAAATCATGAAGTTGATTGCATAGTCTAGATGGGATCGTCCACCCTTGCTATCCTTGGTTAAGTCCTGCATAGTAAAATAGATATATTGGCAAGGTTTTCTCCAATGATTACTACCATGCAATGGTACTAACTAGGGTGTTGATAATTAACTATACCATAAGTCATTTTGGGAGTTTCGCATAGACTAAGAATTATAAGTACATGGTAATTGATGACAGAAAATCTTCAATCAGATATTTATCATAATCTCTTGCATCTTCTAGACCATGAAGGTTCACTTGGCACCATAAGGCTGACAATAAAACATATCAATAAGATTAAACCAGCCCTTTATTAAGATAATATATGTATTGATATTGATAATTAATAGGTTGGTCAATAAATGTTATTTCACCATTAGAGTAATTAAATAGAACAATACATTGGCATAGAGGGTCACAAATATAATATTTTTTGACATTGGTGGGTATACTCTAAGTGTGGGGGCTTTTAAGAGACTTTCACATGGATGGGGATTTGTATGGAATTTTATCAATGATTTTATGGAATTATCCAAGAGATTGTAAATAAAGGGGTCCCCATTTTTGTATAACCATGCGAGTAATTGTTGAATGCATCCTTTATTCACTCACTCTTCTTAAGAGTTTCTTCTAGTGAGGCTAGACATTAGGGTTCACCATTTTAGATCAGAGTCCAGTCAGATTGGACAGTGACTGGTTCAATCTGACCGGACTCCGATCTAAAATGAGAGCTTCTTCTAGTGAGAGTTTCTGTCATTTCTGGATGGATCGGCCGGTCGGTCCGGATCCAGTCTGAAGTGAAACCATAGGGGGACCAGATTCCCCTTCCCCATTTCCCATTCGCACCAGCCAACCCCCCCTTCCAGCTGCCAGTTCGAGCTGGCCATCCTACCCACCCTCCTCATTCACACTGTCCGTTCTCATGTTCATTTTATTTTATTCATCCGGTCTTTATTTCTTTGTTTCATCTTCTTTTTGTCTTATTTTCTGATCCTTTTCCATGCCACTTTTACTTTTATCCTTTGACTTTGACATTGACTAGTCAACATGACTGGACAAGGACATGACAAGACCAGACCAGAACTGTACAAAAGATTAGAATGTTTAGGTCCTTGCTAAAAACTGGGATGAGATGGGGACCGTCAAACCCTAAATATGATTACCTTGGACTTTATTATTAACATCACATAAAACTAACAATAAATTTCATTGTATTACTGAGTTGAAATGAGATTTAGACATGGGGTTGGCTTGCTTAATAATTTTATCACGTATCAGTTGATCAGCCCTTGTTTAATTAATAATACATATGCTATTGGATAAAATATAGGAAAACAAAAAAAAAATCACACCAAATATGAATATAAATTTATATCTTTTACTGATTTTTCAGAAATAAATTAGCGCATAACTAATCATCATTAAATTATTTTCTTCAAGGGTTTGAAAACTATGTTTTTAGTCAATTGACAAATTATCTTTGTAGATGAAACTCAGTGAGCTGATACCTTCAGGTGTTTTAGTTTACTCATCCAAGCATCATTTAGACACGATTATTAGAATAAATATTTGGGGGGGGGTTTAAAGTAACATCGTTGAAAACAGAAACAACATAGGATAATATAAACTTTAGTTGGCTGTTAACCAAAACGTCATGAATGAGAGGAAATGTGAAAAATTTCTCTCTCTCTCTCTCTCTCTCTAAGGGATCCCTTCCTCGTTATTTACTACTTTTACTACTTCATTACCTCTATCTATCATGATATTGGAAAATGGTCTTACCTCATTAAGAAAATGTTTAAGTATAAATTTTTTGAAGAATCACTATAGAAGATATTCAACTAAAGGTCAAGTGTTTGAAATATGATAAATTCCTATGTTCCTTTTAACTTTTGGAGCCTATTTTTTACTTTTACATTAGAAAACTAGAGCACAAAACCTTTCAATAATTAAGAATGAAAGTAGTGACAAGGTATTATTTATTGATTCTTGAGTTTCTCTATATCATTGTAAGTCCATTTTTTATGTTTGTTCACTTGCCCTTGATGAAGATCTATGTGGCCTGCAGCCAATGACACATCCATATCTAATAATTTTTATTATAAATATATTCATTATAGTGCATGTGTGAGGCTTCTAATAAATTCCATGAATACACAATTGGACTTACTGAATTATGATAAGATCATAAGGAAGATAACTAGTATTTAAACATAGAATATCACTCTCTGGCCTCACTCATATGATGAGTATGGCCAGTCCAGTAGCCATTAGTTTAGGGACACTAAGGATATGTAGTGGTTTCTCTTTAGCGGAAAGAGTTCACTGAATTGATTCATACAAGTCCCTGAATGTTATTATAGCAAACTGTCAATCATGGTGATTCACAGCATGGTTCTAAAAGTGGTCCTTACACCTGAGACACCTAAGACATCTTGTGGACAGACAATTGTACTTTGTCTACGACCTATAAGTTCTTGATCATCGAGTTCTAAACAGTCTTAGTTCAAGTGCAACAAGAGTTCATGAAGATGATTGGGTGGTCAAGATAGGATAGCATGCCCTCAGTTTAAGAGGAGATAGATCAAGGAAGATGATGCGATGAAGTCCTTGGCCAAGGTTGTGAAATAGTTCTCTAATGATGTTTGAACACATCAATACATGAATGACCGATTAGGGTTTGAAAGTTGACCATACCCTAAGTCATCCCAGGAGAATCAAGTGGATGACAGAATATACGTACAAGATAACTGTTGATGGACAGGTTCCATGAGTGAGTCGATATAATATTCTTTGTATCTTCAATACGAGGTGTAGGCTGGCACCCTATAGGCTGGAGACTCAACTTATCAATTGGGTTAAATCAATCTGATAATAATTAACCTATATAATGATATAATTAACTAATTTGGAAGGATACCCATAATTAATTAATTAATTCAACGTGCTGAGAATCACGTGGATACCCATATAAGCAACTCAACATGAATCTCTCAAGGAACCAATAAATCATGAATATGATTTGTGCTTAGGTGATTCATTTCATTGTTTTGTTGATATTGTTACGATTCTGTTTTAAGTTTTCCACTAAGATTTTTCTTAGTTTTGATCCAGATCAAGGTCCCGCAAATCCAACAGTTCCTTACCCTTTATATATTCAAATTCATGCATGTAGTTTATTCACTTTGAAGGTTATATATCGTCTATAAGATGGAATCAGCAAACATATTTCTTGATATGTGATAAATAAAGTCTATTTCATGCATCAATTCACATATCATGTAAAATTTCCTATTTTTTATGAATTTAGCATGATTATGACACTGAATATGATCTTAAGATGATAAGTAAAAATTATTGATCATTTCAATTGTCGATTTTTAAAAAGAAAGAAAGAAAAAGAAAAGAAACAAAATGTTGTGGCCTCGAAGGAGCGACCATGCAGCACCACACGCAAAGCCACAGCCCGACTACTTAGGGTCAGTTGAAGCATGACTGCTAAGAGCCACATCTGCAGCCACATGCAAAGAGTGTACACTGCAGCAATACTACGAAGGTACACAACATCACTTCGCGTATGTGCATGCGTGGGAGGTTCTTCCCTTCTTTTTTTGTTTTTAATTCAAATGTTATATGGCTTTGACATTAATATACTAGTGATGGATTTTAATTATTTTGATATTGGATTAACAATTAGAGCTTTCAGAAAGGTATAGGACAGGCTAGGGGAGATATAACCGATTTTTACCAGGCCCATGAGGCTAGAGAGAATAAGTCATGTTGGAGGCCAATTTCCTGCTTCACACTAACCCGACCCGAAGCCTGTGTTGGAATGAGCTTTTCTTAAGGCCAATGTTTTAATCTTGACTTTTGATCTTCTCTAAAAAGATCAAACGGTCACATTCAAGTTACTTACTTTAATATCTATCTCTTTTACAGGTGACAAAGCAGTGGTGGGCGCTAACACAGGCAAATAATGCTTGGCCAAGAGGATATAAGATCTGACGTGGACAATGCTGATTTGGAGAGGACCACCGGAACTAAAGGGGATCAAAGGCTACAATTTAATCACATTTGTTGAACCCCCAATAAATACATCAAATGGTCGAGGGGCAAGATCATCTTCTTCTATCCCTCATCATCATCTTCATCATTAGCACCCCAATTTTTGGTGACACGAAGGTGAATCTCTACCCAAACACCCCCAGAAAATAGAAAGTAATTGTCCCATATCAAGGAGGAAAGTTCTGGGCTCAGTTTTACCTAGAAAACCTGAGTTAGCCTACCAGGAATGGGGGTTGCTCACCGTTGTTGAAATTGAATCGGAGAACAAGAAATTAGAGAGTAAAACTCCTTAAGATCTTCTCTGATCTTCGTGGAAACTCTCAGTCCGAGTGATGAAAGCTCTCTGACCTGAAGATAGAAGAAAATAGGCAGGGATTCGAGAAGAAGACTCAGGACTCACCTAGAGGAAGACTCGGCTGGAGGAAGCTCTGAAGTCGTCAGCAACCCCAAAATGGTAGAGAATTGTGGTAAGTCAGCACATACGCAAAAGCATTACATGAAAATTTATATAGTTTCAAATAAATTATCTATTGAGATTAGATAATTTAGATTTCACATATTCTATGATTTGTTTTCTTATGTGCAATTCATTAAGCACTTGATCTGTGTTTCTTTTGAAACAAATTTGTTTGACTCTTTTAGAATATTTTTCATTCAATTAAAAGCTCTAAAAAAATCCTAACAACCATATGAAATCACATGTCTTATTCTACTGAATTCCAGATTATAAATAAACCAAAAATCAATTGCGTTATGCATGAAAAACATCATCTAGTACTATTTTTCACTTGGGCATTTCCTTGAACACCTTATGCCCACAGTCTTTTCAAAATGATATTCATAGTTTCTACTATAATTTTAATTCTAAAAAATTGATAAAAATCTAAATTATCTAATCTCAATAGATTCTTATAACACATCTCTCTAGTTTCGAATAAAATTAGTAGAAAAGAATTTATTTATAAAAGCTTATATAAACTCTCTCTTCTCCTTAGACTTTATACAAACACCTATTGAGCTCTTTGATTTTCATCAAATGTGGTTTTATTTTCAGTGCTCATTGCTAATCATCATCCCCCTTAACTACCTCTCTATACTCCACTTAACTAACTTCAAAGATAGCCTTCCATGTTTTCCTACCTAGATAATTATAATGACTTCTTCCTCTCTATAATAATCAAGTTTCTATTAGTATTACTATCTTAGAATATTTTATCATGTCTTCTAAACACTAACTAATTCTACCTTCAAAAGCCGATCCCTGAGGAGACAACTTTACTTTCTTTTGTACGTCTTTGAGTGAGATTAAACATTCACACATATCATCAGATTCAAGTTAGTAACAACAACATTAACACGCATAAACTCGTTTAATCAACCCGTCAATCACAAAATTTCTCATTTTCTATTGAATAAATAAAAATCCATATGCTATTAACACATTTTGAAGACACAAATAGAAAGAAACATAAGAAAGAACAAGAGAAAATGATATTTTCTTTTTATTTAAATGCTTTTATATTTGAAGTATTTTTAAATTCTAGTTAACCATCAAATTTCAAAAACAGCTTCAAAATTTAAGAGTAAAACATAGGAGACACTTTCATTTTTGTATTGTTTTTTTGCGTCCAAAATTGTGTTAGGGGAAATGTCACTTTAAAGCCACCTGTAGATTGTCCTTAGTTTATTTCATTGGATGTTATAGTATATTTAATTGCATTGAACTAGAATTAAACCAATCAAATTAAATTAAACATTCTAATGATCTCTAATTCTAGTTTTGGGATAGTTATAATGTTTAATCAAGAATTAGATTGAACTAGAATTGATATTTGAACCAATCAAGTTAAATCAAACATTATAAGTAATCCCACTTTATAATTCTGGGATCATTATAACATTTGATTTAATTTGATTGGTTCAAATTACCTGAGACTGGATATGTTGTGACTTGATTGAATAATCATATTTCAATTTCAGGGGACCATATAATGGACTGGTAATATCAAAGATTGATTGAATCAGAGTTTTATCAGTGGGTTTTGAATTATCATGTGGATTTAATTTTGAGTTATAATTTTAAATACTTTTTTGAAAATAGCATATAACTTGGGACTGAATTGACCAGCAGAAATTATAGTGATTAAAAATATTGAACTTTGAATGAATGGATTGTGATAATTGACTTGAGTTTAAGCAATGCTGTAATTAAATTTTTATTAAATTACCTAACTATCATGAGGAGATGGATGAGGAAATTCTGGGGTCGAGAAAAACAGTTTTTTTTATTTTTTTTTGATTTATCACTGGTTAATCCAAGATCATGCATTCACTAATCCTCAGAAATAATCACTGTAAAAGATGCTACTTGATACCAAAAGGGTTAAGCGAGATTAGCTAAGTATGCAAGATATCAAATATCAAAATATAATAAGTTAAGAAATAAATATGTCATTTCCAGATAGATTTATGTATTCATTTTACACTAACACGTTTTACTTTATTGTATTTTCAATACTTTGGACAGCCCACGTGATGCGTAAACTATCTGAACTGTGTATATTGGGAATCCCCTACTACGCATTTCATGTCAATTTTGAAATAGTTACATAAGTGAGAATAATCATGTCACCCATTTCAGTTGCATATCATCTTGTTAGATAAAAAGACAACTTAAAATTGTTCTATACATTAACAATGTCTCTCTTTCTCTCACACACACACATATAATCAATTGTGCCGTATAAACTATGATATGAAAAACCGTACACTTTATTTAAAATCTGCGTATAATCAACTTCATTTTATAGTATAAATGGTTGATCTCCCTCGTACAAGCTGGTGGCGAGTCAAGCTGAGATTAGGGTTACGGGAGAGAAAAATTCAAAGTAACAGAGAAAATCACTTAATCCATTCTTAGGTTTTCCCATACTTATGGGATAACAAGTGGGCTAGAATGTTATTGGGCCTATTTGGATTACGACTCACTGGAGGGGAAAATAAGGAAGGACAAAAGATAAGGAAATAAAAGGAATAGAAGCTAGAAGCACTTTCACTAACACCCCCCTCAAGCTGGCGAACGAAGAGGGATCTAGCCAATCCTTTGGTGACAATATCAGCAACTTGGTTGGCTGCTTTTACATGCTTTATCTGAACATCGCATTGGTCAATTTTCTTCCTGATCCAGTGCTTGTTCAGCTCTATATGCTTCATTCTATAATGTAGGATAGGATTATGGGCGATGTCAAATGCAGCTTTAATGTCACAATACATAACTTTGGGACTGTTTTGACTCAGTCCCAGCTCTACCAGAATATTTGTTATCCACAAGGCTTTGATGATTCCTTTGACATGGGCTCTGTATTCGGCTTTGACACTGGATAGTGTGATTACAGGTTGCTTCTTACTCCATGTAATCACATTCCCTCCAAGCAATGTGCAATAGCCAATGGTGGACTTTCTATCTACCATTAACCTTCCAAATTCTGCATCAATATTTATCTCAATACAATGTCCAGCTGACCCTTTCAGATGCCAACACACAATATGCTGCTTGAAAATGAGAATTTCTAAGACTGTGGATGAATCGACTTAGCAGTCCAACTACGACGGCTATATCAATTCGCGTGTGATTCAAATTTATTAGTTTCTTGAGCAACCTCAGCTATTGTCCTTTGTCCACTCGTGCTTCTGCATCGCACAAACTCATCTTTGCATTTGGGTTAATGGGCAAAGGTGAAGGGTTACATCCACTCATCTTGGTTTCTTACAAGAGATCAAGAATATATTTATGTTGTGATATGAATATTCCCAAGTGAGAGTATGCCACTTCAATCCCCAAGAAGTATCTTAGTCTTCTAAGAGATAATCTCAAATGTCTCTAACAGGTGGGCACTTAAAGAATAGTTCTTGAACTCATCATCACCTGTAATTGCGATGTCATCTATATAGACCAACAAAATTGAGACCTTACCAGAGTTGGAGTTTTTCACAAAGAGTGTATGGTCACCATTACTCTGAATGTAACCCAAACTCTTCATGCTACATGAGAACTTCCCGAACCACACTTTAGGGATTGCTTAAGTCCATAAAGATATTTCTTCAGTTAACAATCTTTCTGCCTTGAATCCTCAAAATACCCGGGTGGCAACTCCATATAGATTTCTTCAATTAGATCCCCATGGAGGAAGGCATTCTTCACATCATACTGTAATAGTGACCATCCTAGACATGTCGCTAGAGAAATGACAATCAAGAATCGGTACTGTATTTAATTTTGCAACAGGTGCGAAGGTTTCTTCATAGTCAATTCCTTAAGATTGTGTGTAGCCTTTGGTTATCAGTCTGGCTTTATATCTCTCTAGGCTCCCATCGGCTTTGTATTTAACTGTAAACACCAATCTGCATCCAATTGGGCATTTTCCTTGTGGAGCTAAGACGATCTCCCATTTCCTCATCCATAGCCTTCTTCCAATTAAGGTCCTTGACTGGTTCAGAATATGTCTTCGGTATGGAAATTGAATCGTGTTTTGTCATGAGAGTTTGATACTGTGGTCGTAATTGTTCATACCCAACCACATGACAAAGTGAGTATCTGACAACTTGGGCGCATTGTCTCCTGTCCTTCCTCAAGGCAATCGGCCACCCAACATCATCACTTTCATCACTTGCTTGTGGTGGAGGCTCCACTTCATCCAATGTTTCAGTAATATTCTGATACTCTATGATTTCATATTCTCCCTCAGGAAAACTTGCACTCACAAGTAGAGACTGGTCACCATTCATTGGTGTCACCCAATTTTCTAGTGCAGATTCGAGTAATGACTCTGAGAAGATCTGTTGGTCATTGAGTGATATCACATGTTCAGATTTCCCTACAACTTCTTGAGAGCCAGACACTCGATGCACCCTCTCCGCAGTCAGGTTTGTATTCTTGATGACGTTGAACGTCGTCGATGGCATCGTCTGACGGGTAATTCACTAAGTGAATGTAACTACGTGAATGCAAAATAATCTAGGTGGAGTGTACATGCAGTGCCAACTAGTGGGGATTCACCGAGTTTCAAGCTCCAGAGCGGGTGACCGATGCCCACGACAATGACCTTCTGAACCTCGTCGGAGTGATAACGGCGACTACGGCGTCGAACGGAGTAATTCTGAAGGCGCTCGCACGTAACGGACGGGCTCGCCGTACCTAGGAAGATGCTCAACTTGTAGTTTTCTTAGTAATCTCTCACCTAATCTAGCCCGAGCACGGTGGTGCAATTGAAAATATACCGAAAGAAGTAATATATTGGACGGACAAGGGACGACATACCTCGTTAGTGGTGGCGTTCGTTGAAGCAAAATTCGTCGGTGCACGGACCGGTGCGGGCAGGTTGGCAAAAGCAAGCCGTTGGAGAAGGGTCACGATGAGTCTCGACTGACGGCGACGATGTGGCGCTTATGATGTGACGACATGAGCGGGGACAGGGATTGGTGGTACTGGCGTGGCGCAGGCGTGGGCACAGACGTTGGCCGTGGGCAAATAGTGGCATTGTGGCTAGATCAACGGCGTGTGGTTGGCACTATGCGATGAGCAAGGCTGGAATGCTCAGGTGATCTTGGGCGGGTGCAGCCAGTAACATGAACAACCTAGACGGCGCACGAGAGACCTAGCAGGTGGGGTGGCCGACCAAGCTCGTGGCGCAAACTAGCAAGCGATACGTTTGATAGACGGCGAGGTGGTATGGCGGCATAGCATCATCCCAATCAGGCGTGCGTTAGAGCAAACACAGCGATCGGTTGAGTAGCATGGGTAACTTGATGTCGTGGTGGTTTGGTTAGCAACCCAGCAATGGAGCGGGCGAGCACTTTGACGTCAGCGTATGCGGTCTGCGGAAGAACAACTGCGCTACACGATACCAGAGGGTGCAAAATCGTGCGATACGGTCCATGGTTCATAATCTCATCGATGAAGTTGCGAGGTGATGCAGCGCGTGGGGCACGTGCATCGTCAGTGGGTTCCGCGGGATATGCCTGAGAGGAAAGTTGATGTTGGCGGTGAGGCACGGCAACTGGTGACTCGGTGGGGCTTTGGCGGTGACCGATGACTCGGAGGGGCTTTAGCGGCGACCAGATGCATAGTCAGCAGCTTCACACGTGAAGCATCCGAAGAGAGGCGGCTCTCGGGGTCAGATGGCGGTGCGGCTGCTCTGGCGATGAGTACTGCAGACGAACCAAGCTTTAACGGGCAGTGGGCTGAAGGAATGACGCAACGTCGTGGGATCAGCGTTGAATATTGGTCGCACGGTGGTCTCGCTGATACAATACACGTCCACCGACTGGGCGGTGTTGCACAATCTAGGACAGCAATGACACGTTGTTGTAGGGGATCCTCTCTTGTCCTCCCTTGCACTCTTCTTCCTTCTCTTCTATTCCTCTTCTTCCTCGGGTGAGATCTCAAACGGGAGTAAATGCAACAAGGAAAATTCCAGATCTCCATTAACTGGTGCCCATCATGGCCTTATATAGGGCCATGGTGGGCCCTTACAAGAGGGTCCATTACCCTTTTACGAATGGTCCAACATGGAAGATCATTAATACAAAGACCCTCCTTAGAACAACAATTAAAGAAAAAGACTCAAATAATAGATAGATGGCGACGACGAAGACAAAAATGACGTAGACGATGATGAAGATGAAGACAAAAATGATGAAAGCAAAATGATATCGAAATGCGAGACAGATAATGACGTGCTTTTCACCAGGAATATTTGAACCCAGGCGCCTGCGCTTGCGCCTTGGGCGTGCCGGTCGGGTGGAACGCGAGTCGGAAGGAGTCGATGAAGACGATGATGATGGCTTCGAAGACGTGGTGGCAAACTCGATCTAGCGCCCTCCATCATTTGAAGAAGCTTCTATTTTCATGAAATGTCACATTTGTAGAGATATAAAATTCCTTTCGACTCAAGATCATAGCATTTGTACCCTTTCTGGGGTTTGAAAATACCCCAAAAAAATTCACTTCGCAGCTCTGGCACTGAATTTATCTCCTAGATTGTGAATATGCACGAATGATGTAAACCCCAGTATCCTTGGTGTAAGGCCAGTCTTCCAATGATGATGAGGGTAGAACTTAATTATCAACTCTCCTGGGCTTTCGTAACCCAGTGATTTTGATGGTA
This sequence comes from Wolffia australiana, assembly GCF_029677425.1. Taxonomy (NCBI): domain Eukaryota; kingdom Viridiplantae; phylum Streptophyta; class Magnoliopsida; order Alismatales; family Araceae; genus Wolffia; species Wolffia australiana. The sequence continues at coordinate 8,349,121 of NC_135852.1, forward strand.
ATCGGTTCATTATATTCACATCTATTAAGACAGCTTGGCCCCAAAATCGCTTGGGCACTTCATAGTGAAGGAGTAATGACTGAGCAGTGGTTATTACATTACAATTTCTTCTTTCAGCTACCTCACTTTGCTGTGGAGTATACACACTAGAAGATTCATGAATAACACCATGTGCCTTAAAATAAGAAGAAAGATCCTCATTAAACAAGCAACTTGTATTGTCGAAGTGAAATCTCTTTATGGAAATATCAAATCGATTCTTTGCCGTACGAAAAAAAATCCTGGATGACTGATGAGACATCTGATTTGGATTTCAATAGATATGCCCACATCAACCGAGTACAGTCATCAACAAAAATAATAAATCATCTGGCTCTTGTCTAGGCTGTAGTAGAGGATGGACCCCACACATCACAATGTATAAGTGCAAACGGTGTCTCACTCCTTTCACTTCTCCCCTTGACGGAAGTGTGGTTATGCTTAGAGAATTGGCATGTTTCACAATAAATATCGAAAGTGTTCACATCTTTGAAATACATAGGGAAAAGAAGTTTCAAAAGTTCAAAAGAAGGATGCCCAAGTAAAAAATGCATAAGATTGATTCGAGACACTTGACTACTCCACTCTACATCTTGTGTAGCATAACAAGTCACTGGACCAGCACCGTCCATGTCGCTCACATATACGAGCCCATTCTTCACCTTAAAAGTTGAAGTCCTCTGGTTATTTGCCTTGTCATAAACAAAAATAACATCAAGAGTCATAGAAAAATCAAGATTTAGATCTTTAAAAAAATTATGATGAGATATAAGGTGCGCCCTAAGACCAGGTACATGTAGGATGTATTTAATAAGACCCATGCCTGCCATCTCCAATACCAGTGACCGGGAGACTCTCCCCCCTAGCCGTGAATACTCATCTATCTCCTTTGAAAGAATTGTATTTGTAGCCCTTGGAGCAATAAGGCGTCATATGGTCTGTTGCATCAACATCGATAATCTAGTCAGACAAAATATGATTGGGATAAGTGGATTGCTCACCTGTTCTTGCCATGGACGTGAAGCTTATCATGGTCTTGAGTTTTTCAAAATCTTTTTGCAAGCTGATATAATCTTCTGTAGTGACTGTAGGGAGCTCAATTCCTTCACATGAGTCGCCTTCTTTAGAGTCAGTAACATAGGCTTCTGCTTGTTTGTGTGGTCATCCATGTAGGACCCAACATGTGTCTTTGGTGTGATTCCTTCTTTTGCAATAAGAGCAGTATAAATTAGATCTATATTGAGTTTTGCCTCATAGTGCTTTCTGGTCAATACTATCTTCTCCTGGATTTCTATAAGTATTTGTTGTTGTGCCCTCTGTCAAGTTTTTCTGTGATTTGGCTTTAACCATGAGTTCTGACCCAACATCTTCTTTTTCTTTCACATAAGTCCTGTGCCTTTCTTCATCTAGTACCAGTTCTATTGCTTCTTCCAAGTCTAGAACCCACTCTCAGTTGAGGATTTGGCTTCAGAGTCCTTCATACTCTTTGTTTAGTCCCATAAGTAACCTAAACGTACAGTCCGGAGTGTAGATTTTCATTCTTCTAGATTCTTGATAGGTTTCAGATGATAACTTTCCCACCATGGTGTCTGAAGTTCCCCGCAAAATCTGTGACTGACATGTCTTCTTGTACAAGTGTGGTGGCTCTGGTCGCCAATTCAAAGATTCTCTGAGCATGGCTTTTTCTGCCGCTGGTTCTGTGTAGCTGATCCCAGATATTTTAGCTATCTTTAGGTGCAGATATTTTCGGAATCGGTCGCCTTCCATGCTACCCAGCAACCAGGCATGGACACTTGCATCCTCCTTCCAAATTATACACTTCAGATTGTCAGGGTCCACCTCCTTAGTGAGATGGTGAACCAACCCTTTACTTTCTAGGACAAGTTCAACATATTTACTCCAATCCATCAAGTTGAAGCCATTAAACTTCACAACTTTGGGAACAATAGGAAACATTACCAGAATAATTGTCTCCCAGTCTTTCCCGTCGACTTTGAGGCCTGCTAAAGATGTGATCTCCGCCATAATCTTAGGCATTTTTGGTGAACAATCTTCTTCAGGCTTGAACCTTAAGCAACTTTGGTCGGCATTTTGCTTCAGCCATCACCAAGTAATAGGTTTGGCAGACAGGTAGCCTTCCCACATATTCAACCTCTAATCTTCTCTTGTCATTTAACCCCAACTCATCGAGATGGATCCCAGAACATGGTCGTCATCCACATGTCACGGGGTCTTGCTGGCTTTGATTCCTCCAGTTGGGTTGAGGTAAGATCATGCAACAGAGTAGCCCAGGAGCTATGATAACATGTCAATGGTTGATCTCCCTCCTTACAGGCTGGTGGCGAGTCAAGCTGAGAATAGGGTATCGGGAGAGAAAGATTCAAAGGAATGGAAAAAATCACTTAATCCATTCTTAGGTTTTCCCATACTTATGGGATTACAAGTGGGCCCGAATGTTATTGGGCCTAGTAGAATACGACTAACTAGAGGGGCAATAAGGAAGAAGATAAAAAAATAAAAGGAATAGAAGCTTGAAGCATTCTCGACTAACAAATAATTTCATCTTTCAATAATATTATCATATTTAAAGTTGTATTTATTTTAATTATAAAAGTATACTTACCCTACTTAAGCATATTGCTCTTAACTATAGAAGTGGCATCGAGATTTATTACCTTTGTTGAGATCTTACTTATGATTCTTAGCTGTGCACTGACAATCTAGACTCAACTTCAAAAGTCCATTACCCAAATATTCAGCTTCGAATTGTCATGAGTGAACTGGAGATGCTCATATTCTGTGGCCCATAATGGTCATTCATGGAATCTTACGATGCATAACCGTCATCCTTAATGTGAAATATATCAATATAAAAAGATGGGGAGGTGATTATTACACGAATATTATGATTGATCCATTGCGTTAAGATATGTTCATGTTGATTGTCGAGCTATTTATTAATCCTGCCACAAACTTATAACATACTTATTAGTTGAACAGAAACATATGTTAGTGTTAGAAGCGTCAAAGAGTGGGACAATAATGACATAAATAACATACTTAAGAACATGTTTTAAAAACTCAGGAAGATTGAATAACGGCATGATTACAAGAAAAAACTATTAAGAATACGTGACCAACAGCAAACCATAACGAATAGAATTCCAGTACAACGGCTCTAATTGTCCCTTTAAAAGAAGCACCGTTTCTCGTTCAGAAGTTTTCTTGTATCGGCGAAGAGCAACCATAAGGAGAGGAGATCAGGAAACCTTCTGCAGAAAGAAGAAAAGAAGAAGCAGAAGATGGTCGGCTACGCAGAACCATGTCCGCATTGTGCAAACAACAAGCGACGAAGATCCGGCAGCGACCACCACCACGCCTTCTCCGCCCTTAACCCTTGTCTCCAGACTAGCGCCGAGAGCTTCCCGTCGGCTGCCCCGCCGAAAAGAGAAGCGTCGATGGCGACAAACGTTGCACAACGTGAATTTGGGGAGCAGTCGTTTGTCTCTCTGACTCCACAAGTTTACCAAAGGCGAAGAGATTCAAACGGGGGATCTTCGTCCTCCGTCGGAGATATGCAGTTAGTCCGGCCCGCTAAGATGCCTTTTCCAGTCGTCGCCGTGGACAACGCGATAGCCATGAACGATGTCGGATTAGAAGGCTCTCCGGATCCCAGCCGCGGCTCATGGGTCGGTGAGTCGTCCAAGAATGCTGCGGTCAAGAAGCAGAATGGTGCGGTCGCGGAAAAGGTCCGTTATCGTTTCTTTGCTCTCTCTCTCTCTCGCTCTCTCTCTCTCTCTCTCTCTCTCTCTCTCTCTCTCTCTCTCTCTCTCTCTCTCTCTCTCTCTCTCTCTGTTTTATATTTCTCTATGTTTCTTTGATCCCTCTCTCTTTCTGTCTGTGTTTTGTCTCTATCTCTCTCTCTATGTTTCTTTGATCTCCCTCTCGCTGTTTCTTTGATCCCTCTCTCTCACTGTTTCTTCGATCCCTTTTTCTATCCATCTGTTTCTTTGATCTCTATCTCTCTATGTTTCTTTCATCCCTCTATTTATCTTTCTTTCTCTGTCTGTGTGTATGATCTCTCTGTATATTTCTTTCGTTGGTCTTCTCTGTTTTATCTCTCTATTTCTTTGACCTCTCTTTCTCTCTCTCTCTTTCTCTCAGGTCTCTATTTTTCTTTGATCTTTCTTTCTATGGTCTCTCCTTTTCATTGATCCCTCTTGTATCTCCCGTCTTTCTTTCTTCGATTTTTCTTCGCATTGGTATTTAGTTATCTCGGATCTCTCGTTTTCTTCGATCTGTCTCTTTTTAGTCTCGTCATAGTTGATATTTCTTTATCTTTGATATTTCTTTTTCTTCTATCTCTCTCTCTCTCTCTTTGATATTTCTTATTCATCCATGCCTCACCCAAATCTACCCATACCTATTTTGCGTGGCATCTATCTTTCCCACATCTTCAATCGTGATAACTATCTTTCTCCATCAATCTCCATCTCACTACCTTACTCTTTTTGTCAATCCCTCCAGCAACCAACCTCTCTTCTTTGTTTCAGCTATCAATCGCCTATTCTTTACCTGAGCCTACTCATCTCTCTCTCTCTTTATATTTATTCTTCCCTTTCTTTCTTTCTTTCATTCATCCATCACCTATTCTTAATCTGAACGCACGTATCTTTCCAATATATCAAATAGTTTTTCCATCAATCAATCACTTATCTATCTCTCAATCTCTATCCACCTATCCATATATCTCTCCTGAAAGTGATTTTGGGTTTTTGGGGTCAGCTACAGAGTAAGGGGAAAATCATTGTAGGGGCAAGAGAAGAGCCTGAAGATGTGGCCAAAGTATGCATTAACTGCAAGTGCGGGCGCATGCGGGAATTTTGCTACCGCCAAAAACCCTGAAGAACTTGGCAAAAATTCTCTTCAGGATACATGGCATATCTCTAGCCGTCAAGTTTCTATCCCAGATGGAAGTTAGAGAGAGACATAAACCGTTCTCATCGTTTCTTTGTATGATCGAGAAAAATGGACTCAATTGTGGTTCCATCTATGATGAACACTCGAATTAAAAGTAAATGTGAGAGGAACATGGGTAGACGAGTTTGGAGGAGAGAGGAATCCATAAATAGTAAAGAGAAGGATGGAGAGATCTATTCTGAAACACTTCTCTTTCTATAAATATAGAAGTATATTTGTCGACATATTTTCTAAAATGTCAAAATACATCAAGAGTGATGATCTTATGAGTTCGTAGATGCACAGCCCAAGATGACTTGGCCATATCAAATAGGATAATAATCATTCTAAAAAATGGCTCGCCTGCTTAAATTCAAGCTCAAATGAGCCTGAATATTTTATAGATATGGTTTAGAAAACCGTCTCATGTTCAAATTAAATAAGTTCAATTAAATGATTCTGAAGGAAAAAAAAACTGGAACCTAATCAATTCCTTGGGTTTTCATATGGTACCTGAAATACACATTGTTTTGTGATGTCTGAAAAGATTGATGGTGGTAAAAAGCATGTCAACGGTAGGAAGCAAGTAGAAAAGTAAACTGTTGATGTTACTGTATGTATTTCAAATCATGTTCGGAGAAAGGCATTGTGTTCTAAACCCATAAAGTGTCCCATCTTTTATCCATTTAGTTATTTTTGTATTTCATATTAGTTCCTTCTTCAAATATAAATGAACTGCTCTAAAGATAAAATCAGTGGACGAAGATGAAGAGATAGATGTAAATAAAACTCACCAACTATGTCATCAGATGATGGAGAATTCAGAACAAAAAGATTAAATGGTTTTAATTAAGGGAACTTTGTGATTGCAGCAGAGAAATTGGGAAAAAAGGCACCAAATTTTGCGTTCTTTGTGATGGTTCAGATAAATGATTGCTGTAATCACAGATCAATCACCTGCTAATTAAAATCATGCAGATAAATTGATAAGGTGATTGATGGCTATATTTGTCTATAGAGGATGAGAAAAGGTATTGTAACTTGAGTAAATAATAGGAAATATTGGCACCAGTAAAGATGAGGAGTGAAGCCTCATGATGTTATAAACAGGTGATTTTTATGAAGAATAATTCACCATGACCATGAACCATTACACATAGGTGGATGCAGTAATTAAAATGTAAGGCATTTTGAAACAAAATCCATAAAATTTGTAATATCAAGTTACACAAAAATATTAATATAGAGGTATAAATCACAGGAGAAGAGGCCTAAATCATACTCCATAACTCCTACCTGTAGACTTATCAGGTAGGATTCCATATAATTGAATATTGAGGGCCAAGTCATTTGTCTTAAAATTCATCCTTTAGTATTTTGATGAGTATCAAAAACTGTTTTTGGCATAAATCATTTGTTCGCCCTATTTTAAAACATTTATATCAGTTAAGCTCAGGTCAAGTGAGGGAAGATGTTGAGATCAGCTTAGGAACTGAAACAATGTAGGAAAAATCTACTTTTTCTGGAGTTTGAATTATTAAATTCATTTAAATCAAAATATTGACTTTAAATATAATTTTCAAGGGGTCAAAAGTTACATTTGGGGCTTGTATAGTCAGCACAAACATAAAATATGTTATTTATGATGGCCAAGTTTGCAATAAATTCGAATTTTCTTTAGAAGTCATTATCAAAACCTATATGCATTGTTTTATATTGAGTAAATTCTTTAAACTTTTTAGAGAATTAAATTCTGAATGAAAGAATATTTCTCAATTTGAGATTCGAAATGATTACTCTAAGCAAATATCCTTTGTGAATTTCATGGACTTGAATTTTATAGTAAACTAAGGTTATTTACTCAATTTTATAAAGACTCTTACATAATGAATTACATAAATGCAAATCAGCTATTTTGTCACTGTCTGTTAAGAAAAAGGACCAAAATTCCTACATCGAAGTATACACTGCTACATCATGGCAAATTTTAATTATATCCTTTAATATTAGGAATAAAAACATAAAGTCTTTGGAATGAAGAGGAATCATCGCAGTCGGATCAGAATGCCAACATTAGTACAACCTTCTCTATCTCTATCAAAAGGATGCATTAAATCACAGTAGGCTAATAGAAACTGTAATTAGTATGTGCCACATATCCTTATCCATTCCTAGAAGAAAATTCTTCATTCTCTATCCCAAGAAAGCGAAATCCAAATTAAAGTGTAGAGAATATCTTACTACTGCACAAAAATCTTATATTTCAATGCTTAATTTAGAATAAGCTTATTGCTATTATAAACAATGCATCTTCAGAAAGCATAAAATAGTGAAGGAAAGACGGAAATAAAATAATAATAATATCATAAAAAATATTACCTCAATGGATCTCACCAAACTAACAATTTAAGATCGACTGCCGCTTTAGTCCATTGGCATAACATCCAGGGAAGTATATTTAGGAAAAGCTAGAGTATTGTAAGAATGATAGGAGAAAAATAAATAAATTAAGAATAAATAAATAATGGGTAACATTTTTTTAAGTAGCAGTAGACTAGTTTTAGAGTATTTGGCATGCAACAAAGACTATTAGAACATCATTGACTCGTAGTGCAGTATAGCAAAATTATACAGAAACAAGGGACAGTGTGGAATAAGGAAAGTATATAAAATTTCATATGTCTGAGAAGTTAGATTATATTTCTTCATTTAATTATCTAAGTTTTCGGTGAAATTCGAGTCTCGAATCATAAGTGAACATGAAAATCCGTGCATCATGCAAAGATAGGTTGGAAGATTTAGCATTCAGAATATGATGTAGATGTTTTTCAGTAAGTAGATATTGGAGCATCTTGCATTTATATATATTAGTTGAACGTTGTTGGATCTGATATAAATAGTGAGTCGGGGCTTTTATTACTTTATTCCAATCAGAGCATCTTCCGAGTGAGCTTACCGATGGACTGAGATCCAAAATAAGATAGTTGTCTATCGTTTACAACAGCCTGTCATTGAACTTTACGTCGTATTGTTTCCCTCTAAACCGTAGTAGATTTAATATAGCTGTAAACTAACGCTTACATGAATGATCAAGACATAACGCAGTTTTCTAGTGGATCAATGCTTGATCCACTTCTTGCATCAAACCCTAAAACTGCTGCATAAACAGCGCTCCATTAAGTAAAGTTTCATCCATACATCAGACAACGGTATTGAAACCTTGGCCGTTTATGGACATGAGAGCAAACATCAAACGGAAAGTAGTAAACTTGGACACTACCGTTCATATCCCCATCCAAGACTGTTAAGTGTTTTATAAACGCTCCTTTCCTGACCAGATGAACCACCGCAAGTGTCAAGAGCAGGATCGATAGGGATGAATCCGGCAGCCGCGGCGGATAAAAGCTGCTCAAGATTATTCAACGGTGGCTCTACTTCCCTTCTATACTCTCCTACAGCGTAGCCGCTTAAGAGAATGCTATCCAAACTTCTTTGACGACAGCTGAACAGAAGGGCTGATCCATTGTCAGGAACGCCACTGATCTGATTGAAATTTTCACCTGATGCGCTGTTGCAGCACTGGATCAAATCAATCCCCTCCGCGCCTGCATGTAATAAAATCAAGCATGGGTCATGGATGAAACGCAATCTAGGTCGGAAACAATACCGAGGAAGACATAAATAAATGTATCCATCAATCAATCATTCTATCCATCTATCTGTCTATCAATCTATCCACCTGTCCATCTCTTTCTATCTCTCCGTTCGACTTTCCATTTATGTATCTGTCAAGTAATCCGCGAACAGATCTATTTATCCACTCATAACTCTATCAACCACTCTATGAATGATATGTATGAATCTATAATTCAATCTGACTCTATCTCTGCATCTATTTGACTACGTTCTTGTATATCAATCCACTTATCTGTGTATTGATCCATCTGTCCACTTATTAATGTCCATAGATTCTCTATCAATCTATTACTCTAATTATCGGTTAACGCAACTGGATAATTTAATGAATCAGAATATCCACTAACTTCAAAATATTCTCGGCAAATCAATCAAACAATAACCCGCAAATATTTAGGTCACCGGTTTTTCATATACCTCCATATGAGATGACGCCATTGAGGCCAGGATGGATATGATGAGGAGGGCCGTGGATGAGAGTGCTGTAACAAGGAGACTGAGGAGAGAGGAGACTGGGGTCTTCGCAGAAGTTTCCGAGCGCATGTAATAGAGAGCTCTGAGCCGTTGGATCAACATCGGTGGAAAAAGGAGGCAACATTAGCTCGCCACGTTTCATTGGCAGCTGATTTTTCTGACTAGCGGCGGGGCGTAAGAGCTTCTTCTTCAGCTTTGTGTTCCAGTGGTTTTTGATATCATTGTCCGTTCTACCAGGCAACTGGGAGGCTATTACCGACCACCTTCAGAAGCCATGAAGAACTCAGAAACCATCATCGAGATAAATTTTTAGATAGATTTAATAAATTGATATTTCGACTGATAGGAAGAATGTTTCATGCGTTGAAATAGATAGATACACATACATACAACATACCTGTATAAGTGTAAACATATGCGCTTACAATCGTGCATATAAGTATAGATAGATGGGAAGAAAAGAAAGGTAGATAGATGGATAAAAAGTGAGAAATGTAGAGCAACCTGCTTCCGATTCTAGCAAATAGATTGCAAATAATCATGTCTTCTTCTTCGGTGAAGGCGCCATGTTTTAAGTTAGGTCTCAGATAGTTTAACCAGCGGAGCCTACAACTCTTGCCGCATCTTCTCAGGCCTGCATAGATGAATAAGGGATATAACACGTTATGTGGGGGGGGGGAGAGAGAGAGAGAGAGAGAAAGAGAGATGTTTCCCGGTCAGTTCTCACCGGCCTTCTGCGGAAGTGCAATCCAGTTTCCTCCGGTGCCGTGCTTCTCGATGAAGTCCCTAAGCTTCTTATCCTCTTCTGAAGACCACGGTCCTTTCTTCACAGTCGCCTTGTCGCAGCATGGAGCTCTTCCCATTTCTTCACGCTCAAGTTCTCTCTCTCAGGAGTTTTGGGTTCGAAGAGTGGTGACAGAATGATCCGGGAGAAGATGTAGCAGCATACCATAGAGAAGACGCGAGGAGAAAAGAGAGAAGAGATGCTTCAGAGATTTAAGTATTCTAGGAGAGCGAGGGGGAGAGAGAGAGAGAGAGATGGGGCTTCAAGGTTTCAAGTATGATATGAGAACGAGGGGCCAGAGAGTGATATGGAGGGAGAGAGATATATGAGACTTAAAAAGTTCATGTTAGGACACCGGGGGGCAGTAGAGACCAGAGAGAAGGGGGAGAGTGATAGAAGAGAGAGAGATAGATCAAGTGAGACAGTCGGAGAGAGCGCTTAAAAGTTCAAGTATACAAGGAGAAAGGGATATGAAAGAGAAGAAAGTCAAAGGATAGGCCGTCCCATTCTGTCTCCCCATCTACGGCGCCCCTTTTCAAGTAAATAGGAGGAAACACTGAGCACCTCGTCCTAGAGAGAGAAATAACCCTGGGAAATCTTCTTGCGGAAATCTCTCCCCCACTGTTATCCTTCTCAGAATCAGAAGCATCTGAAACATCTGACAACCCCCCCCTTCGTTTCAGAATATCAGAAATGAGAAGAAAACAAGGTGTCAGCGCCTCTTTTCTCTCTCTAGAAGCTACTCAGGATCTTCATTTATTAAGAAGGGATGGCAGGGGAGGGCCGAGTCCAGGTCTCTACGTCATGATGGCTATCTCAAAGCGAGGCGGCGCCTTCTGTTCAATTGTTCATTATTCTCTCTGGCTTTCTCGTCTAGTCCACTCGCGCCGCTATCGGATGAGCTCAGCCAACAGCGCGAAACAAGGCGGCGCCGCCAGCCTCGCACGTCTACAGCGGCGGTGGAACGATCACCTCATCTGTGCAGGTCTCCAAGGATGTCGCCGTTGACTGCTGGCGACCGCGGATCGCGCACGAGTGGCGCGGTAAATACGGCGAACGAGAGAAGAGAGAAGTGAGAGTGAGAAAAGCGAGGCAGAGAGAGAAATAGTCCGGTGACGTGACGGCGCACAGAAGGCTGTACTAGTGAATGGGATCGTAAAGCCAGGGGCCTCTCTGAAGTTAATGTGTCGAAATAGCGATCGCGAAACGTGCCGATGGAATGATAGAGGAGAGGGTCACGTCCCTCGTAATCCCCTGCTTTAGTGCTTTGTTTAATTTCTTATCACCGGCCTCTCTCTCTCTATCCCTCTATCTCCATCGCTCTCTACATACTCTTCTCTCTCTCTCTCTTTCTATGTATTCTGTCTCTATGCCCGTCTATCTCTCTCGTTTTCTCTCTCTTGTTCTAACTCTCTCCATCTATGTCTCTCTCATCCTGTTTATCTCTCTCGTTTTCTCTCTCCATATATTTCTCTCTCTTGTTCTCACTCTCTCCACCTGTTTATCTCTCTGTCAATCGCTCTCCATCTGTTTATCTCTCTGTCTATCTCTCTCCATCTGTTTCTCTCACTTGTTCTCACTCTCTCCATCTATTTCTCTCTCCATCTGTTTATCTCTTTGTCTATCTCTCTCCATCTGTTTATCTCTCTTGTTCTCACTCTCTCCATCTATTTCTCTGTGTCTCTCTCGTTTTCTCTCTCTTAGTCTACCTCTCACGTTCTCTGTATCTATTTCTCTCACTCTGTCTACCTCTTACGTTCTCTCTCTATCTATTTCTCCCACTCTGTCTACCGCTCACGTTCTCTGTATCTATTTCTCTCACTCTGTCTACCTCTTACGTTCTCTCTCTATCTATTTCTCCCACTCTGTCTACCGCTCACGTTCTCTCTCTATCTATTTCTCTCACTCTGTCTACCTCTCACGTTCTCTCTCTATCTATTTCTCCCACTCTGTCTACCTCTCACGTTCTCTCTATCGATTTCTCCCACTCAGTCTCCCTCTCACGTTCTCTCTGTATCTATTTCTCCCATTATGTCTACCTCTCACGTTCTCTCTCTATCTATTTCTCCCCCTCTGTCTACCTCTCACCTTCTTTCTCTATCTGTTTCTCTCACTCTGTCTACGTCTCACTTTCTCTCTCTCTCTCTCTCTCTCTCTCTCCATCGTATCTATCATTTTCTCCTATCTCCCACAATTTTTCTTCCTCTCTCACCCATCTTTCTCTTCTCACCTATTATTTATTTCTTTCCATCTCGGTTTCCTCTCTTTCTCTTTATATCTTTTCCTCTGTAATTATCTGTCGCTCTTTCCATCTCTTCTCTCTCCCCCTCTCAGTCTAATATATACGTATATATCTAAAAGTTTATCCATCTCTTTACTTCTCTCCGTTGGGCGCAATTATTGGCTTTGTTTTCGTTCCTTTGTTGACTGTATACATCACGGATAACCCTGGGCCGACGCGGCAGCAAAATTTTAACCTAATTTGGCGCACTGTAGTCAACGGGTCGTGGGAAATTTCCATCTCAGAATAACTCCGATGCACCATACCGAATAGTAGATACGTGTGAAGTTTCCATGATTATCTTGACAGAGGAGAGAGGATTTAAGAGAGAAAATCAGTCGAAGTTGATGTAAAGTAGACCATGAGAAGACGGGATAAGGCGTACGAATTATGCGCAAATCACGGCAAATTTACGCAGATCTGGGGATAGATGGCAAACAATTATTTAATCTCTCTCTCCCTCCCATTTAATCTTGTTGAATGAGACTCATAAAAACATTCGATGCGATACCACACACCCACAAAGGCAAAACATCATGGAAACATAGACAGATCGACAAATGGATGAACGGGAGGCTGGGTCGATAGATTAGATAGATAGATAGATAAGGTTGATAGATAAATAGATTTATACACAGACTTAGATAATATTGAAAGATAGATTTATACAGACTTAGATAAGATCGATAGATAGATAGATTTATACACAGACTCAGATAAGATTGATAGATAGATAGATTTATACACAGACTTAGATAAGATCGATAGATAGATAGATTTATACACAGACTCAGATAAGATTGATAGATAGATAGATTTATACACAGACTTAGATAAGATTGATAGATAGATAGACTCATACACAAACTTAGATAAGATTGATAGATATATAGATTCATACGCAGACGTAGATAAGATTGATATATAGATTTTTACACAGACTTAGATAAGATTGATAGATAGATTCATACACAAACTTAGATAAGATTGCAAGATAGATAGACTTATATACATACTTAAATAAGATTGATAGATAGATTTATACATAGATTATGATAAGATTGATAGATAGATTTAGATAAGATTGAGAGATAGATAGATTCATAGATAGATTTATACATAGATTAAGATAAGATTGATGGATAGATTTAGATAAGATTGAGAGATAGATTTCAAGTACATCATATCGTCAGAGACGATAATAGTGATGATATAGGTCTGGAGAAGAGTATTAGAGGTAGAAGAGGATCCCAGAAGAAGCGGGCTGACGATTCGCACAGATCATTAGGCGCAGGAAACGAAGGATATTCTGCACATTAATGATGTATTTTTCTTCTACGTCATCTTATTGAGGTGTCAGAGACGATAAACTGCAAGTCTCCACCCTAAACGATCTTCTCGTATGAAGACGGCATGCATGCAAATCCGTCGCCGCGTCACACTTAAGTTTCTGCCGTCATCAAACTCTGCTAGTTAATTTGCAGAGTAACGTTCAGGACAGGACTATATAAACATGCATAGAACTGGAACTGGAAGTGAACGAAATAAATGTTTTTATTCATTGATAGGCGTGACGGTTTTTTATTGGAGAAGGGGAGTACACTGACAACTCGATGGATTCATGGTTAGGTTATTCAGTCAAATTATCCCTCAGAGTTGGGATGTCGAACACAGACCCTCTCTCAAGAAAACACGGGATAGAATAATCAACACACAAAGATGTTGGAACAAACAAGGCTCTATCTATCAATCACAAGTTCCATCTATGTGTCTGTCAACTGATGTGGAATGAGAGGACAGGATCGATTGTCCGTTCCGGCATCAATTGGGTGAATGTAATGCAAGTGGATGATGATGCGTATGTGCACGTAAAAAAGTCAACAAGAAGTATAAACCTGGCGTTGAAGACACCGACAACCAATAAACCACTGCAAGAGGGTCCTGGGTATGCCACTATGGTCTCAATGACCCGGACGTCAGGTTGACGACCGACAATGTGAGCACGGCTACTGTCGCTTGTGCGCACAACCTAGATGGTCCAATCATGGGCGTAAGGTGAATAGTCCTATCTCTCAAGACGTTAGTCCTATCTCTCACTACGCTAACCCCGACGGTGGAGTCGCATTCGTGAGGTACTGATGGAAGTAGAGAACGTGCACATGTAAGGTGAGCTTACCTGTGAAGGCGACATGCAGAGGGACACAACAGTGCGGATGTGGCATGGCGGCACAAAGGCGGCCCTATGGCGCGGAAGGGGGGGGGGGGGACACAACAGCATGGAGATGGTGCAATGACGCGAAGGTGCCGAGACGGCGCGGCAACGTGGAGGTAATGCGGCAGCATGGAGGTGACGCAGCAATAGGGAATAATGCGGTGATGCGTCGGCGCAGAGGCAGCGGGGGGCATTACGATGTAAGCATGCATGGGGCTGCAATGGCAGGTGCGAGTGCGTGCTGCGGCACCAGGGGCACGAGGCACCTGCAGTGTGGGCGAGCGCGGCCTATGACAGTGCAAACTGCGATGGCACGGGCAAGCGGGCTGGCGGTCAGGCAAGCGGCCTGGCAGCTGAGCAAGCGGTCGAGCCGCTTGGGCGGGTAACCCCGCGAGTGGCGACGGCAGCAGCTAGGGTTTCCCAGGGAATCCTCAAAATCAGAAGGGCATTTTTTGTAAATAATGAAGAAAACTCAAAATTACAAAAATGAAATAAACATAACTTTTCTTATGTTTTGTTTTCCCTTATTTTCTCTTCTTCAAAGTGTGGTCCCCCCCTTTTTACATAGGGTGAATATGGGCCTTTCCGTTGGGAAAAAGGGATTAGGATCACATGACACAGTCCTAGGGCCACCCCTGCCCTATACAGAGAGGCCCACACCTAGGCCTAAATGTGTCAGCCTGAATATGCAAACCCGTGGGCCCTATTACATAAGCCCGACACACAAACAAATACTTTATCCCACATACAAGGCCTACACTGAAAAGAAACCATAAAACCACGAACGAGGATAATGTCAACCTTCAAGGGCCTGTTGACCAGGGCGAATACGCGAAGGTCAGGTCTCTCCTTCAGCCACACCCCACGTGCTAACTGAGACCGGTCTTCAGCGCTAGATGGTCCCCATCATCAACGCACAAAGATGCTGGAACAAACATGGCTCTCTTCAAGGAACAAGAGAGAAAAGAGAGTAAGGAAGATGGAAGAACTTCACTTTAATTTAATGAGCACATTACCTGCACATTTATAGTGCAAAATTACACCTTTTAAAGCAACTTTACAAATAAGCTTTCTAAAGAAATCTTGAAGACAGGGAATAGGAACCTTCTATAATTAATGGAAGAGTTTCAACTTTGTATGATGATTTTTCAAACCCTTAACTGCTAACCTAACTTCCAGGGGAAAATAATATTTCCCAACAAAAGAGAGTAAAGGCCGAGGGATGAGGGAAGTATAGATAGAGAGTGGGGAAAATGGACAGAAAGAGAGAGAGACAAGAAAAAATGGACGTAATGGGAGAGAGAGAATATGTCTGATTTTTGTGATGTCAAAATGTTTAAATTATGAATTAGATTTAGTATTTTAAAACAAAACTAATATTTGCTAAATGATCAGACAACACCATCAAGATTTTTTTTCATAATTGATGAAACATAATCAATCACCATCACCTAGGCTAGACATTAACATGAAAGAACGAAGTAAACTGAGGATTGATCAGCTACCTATTGAGAGCCGTCCATATACAAAAGAAAAGGCAAAGGAACAGGTAATGGATAACCATGTACTGTCATTTCGGTAAACCTGTTAAAAATTATTAATGTAATACCATAGTTCTGCCCTGGAAAAAATACTTTTCGCCATAGGTCAAAGTGAGGACCACACCTGGATGTTTGTCTGCCCTGCTCCCACCAAGACTTGTCTGGCTGTGATGAGATCTGCTAGAGCGATCGAAGTCATTTTCAGAAGAAATGAAAAAAAACAGTTCTAAAAACCTCTATAGTTTTTTTTATGTGCTACTACCTTAAAAATTATATTTGGATTCATATCTATTCATTCGCTACAATATTGATTGTTTCTATTGTACATTAACTAATCAATGCCGTCAGAAAATTTCTTTCAACTTGGGTTTATCAAATGCACAATTCACTGCTTCATTTTATTTTATTCAATTCGACTAATAATATGCATATTTACCCACATAGTCAAACTAATATAGACTCAACGTAGTAGACTCCACTGAGAAGCTATTTGTCATTGCTGTTTGAAAGGTGGGCTAAACTGAGAACAGTCATGTTGATCATACACATAATGCATGTCTCGTGAATGTGGTGAACATAACATATATCAATCCTATTAATCCAAACTTTATCATCTGACTCATCATGTTGTCTATTATGTGTTGTGACATGATAGTAATCATGTATCGTGGAATCATGATGGAACATCTTGAATTAGTGATCATCTTAATCGATATTTCACATCATCAATGCATATCACCTCTTAGGTTCAACTCATCATAGAAAGTCCATGTCATAGTGACACTGAGAATCAGTAAAACATAAATGAAAAATATAAATAAACAAATGTTGGGTATAAAAGACCCAGTCGAGGAAAAAGTTGTTAAAAGAACATATTAAGTTATATATATTATGAATATAAAATATATTAATTAAATATTAAATATAAATATTTTAGATTTTTCATATATATAAAAATATAAAATATAGGTGATTGTAAATTTGAGAACTTTTTCATATGTAATCCCATGCATCATTCTCCAATAATATTGATTCTATGTTCCTTTGGGGTTAAAGCATTGTAGAACATATTTAATTAAAATTGAATTATTACCTCAGGCATAATCCTGTACAAAAATAATTAGCATATATCTTGATACGTAATCATGTTGGAGAGAATGCATGATTATCTTGTTTACACTCTTCAATATAGTCTAAAGAGATTTTTTAAGTACGAAAAAATATCAAAATTCCAAATCTTAGAATTCAATATGGCCTTACTTAAGCTGAAAATAGGTATAAATATTTGAAAATCACAAATTTATCAAACGAAGAGTGACACATAGCCAAACTTCTAATACGCCATTTTAGTATTGTTTGAACTCACACCAATTCATTCAATGGATAGAATCATCAAACTTGCGGATTTTAAATTGGTCTATTTTAAATTTGAATCATGATATTTTGATATGGTGTTTGAAATCTAAAATTATGGCCTTCATCATTGATTATGTCATATAAAATTAATGACAACTAGAGGTAGATAATTATTTATATTCATTTGTTTCTGAAGATTAAGTTTTAAGGGCATTTCAGCACAATGCTTTAATGTGTGTTTTGATGAATGTTCACAGTAATTCATGCCTCAATAAGGTTGTGATCAAAGCACAATAGGTCCTCATCAACTAGTTGACTGATTGTAAGTGAAGATAAAATAAGAGATGTAGTTACTAAAAGGCTACTGTTTGACCATACGCTGAACAAGTCAAATCATGTATCTTGGACTTGTATTTTCTATGAAATGAAGATAAACATATTTTCTAACACTTTTCATGTATTTTTATAGATTTGTCTTCATTTGATATGTTGAATAAGTTATTCAGAACCCTATTTACTACTTCTAGTGTTTAACTCTGAATTTAATGATGATTTAATGAAAAATAATTACATGAAGAAATTACTATCCAATGGTGATATCTTTATTAAAATGATGTTTTAAACATACCTAAAATATTAATATTATTTTAAAGCTCAAATCCTTGGCATAATGACTAATTTGTCGTTGTTTGCTTAGGCTTATGCAATGAAATTTATAATTCCTTTCTCAATTTAGATTTTAGTAAAATGATGAGTAAGGAGTCGAACCCTAGAGAGGCAGTCTGCAAGAATTTCTGAGTGAATTAGTGAATTTAAGTGGAATTTCAATGTAAGAGACTTGAAGAGAGAGAAAATTAAGAGAGTTTATGAAATTTTTAGGATTAAGGTATTGAATGAGAGAATTTTTGAATGAAATTTTGTGTGGAAGTTCAGATTGATGAGAATTAAAGAATTGAAACTTGAATTTTGAATTTTAGAGAGAGAAAGTGAAAGTTTAATCTAAAGAGAGAAAGTGCATGAAATTTGGGGATTTTTGTCTAAACAGTCAGATCTGTTCAAAATTGACAGATCTAACTGATAGAAAATGTTGAATTATGATTAGATCTAACTCCTAAGATAGAATTTTTGGTTTCTAACCAAAGATCCTCTGCTTCTCTCTAAAAATTCATGAATCTAGGGCATATACCTTTCGCCTATGCCTTGGCGTGTTAGAACTTCAAGAAATCACGAATCTGAAGAGGTATGAAGACTTACAAGACTTTGGAGAGGCCCCAATCCGGATCTGAACTATTGAAATAAGCTGTGTCCTCCAGGCCAATTGTATTGGAGCTCAAAATCAAAGTTCTATTTCGCCACCTTTCTGAGCCCAATTTATAGTGTTCTTGGCTCAGAAAGGTGGTTAGGATTATTACAAACAAACCCTGAAAATTTCAGGTCATTTGGATGTCAGGGTGAAAAGTTATGATTTTTTGAAGATTTAGGCCTATTTTTGAATTTCTCTCTCCTCAGGTTGTTAGCCGATCCACGTGGCGCGCTCTGATTCGCCGCGCGGTGGGCCCTTTGTTCAAGCGCTAAGCCTCCAATTTGCGCCACGTACCCCTTCATAACAGAAAAATTTCGGTTAGTGATAAGTGTGCTTTGCACACTAGAGGTGAGTACAAAGCGCTCAAGGCGCGAGAGCTCGACACGTGGCCCTCTGTGCGTGGCGCGCACCGCGCTATGCACAGAGGGCAGAAATATATTTTTTTTTATTCGAAAATAGCCGATTTTCTCCGAAAATGAACAGTAACGGGTGACGTGGCGCGTTCTGGTTGCGTCACGTCACTCGTTTCTTTTTTTTTTTTTTTTTAAAAGAAAAAGCGGAATTTTTCCGCTTTGTAACAGTAGAGGGCGACGTGGCCTTCTGCGGAAGCGCCACGTACCGCCGGAAAATCAAAGAAAAACCATAGAAATCGCCTGGAAAATTGTAAAAAACCCCTCGCGGTTTAAAAAATCAAAAAAGTGCCCTTAAAACAATAAAAATTCGATATTTACGCCTGTGATGAATAAAAAAAGTCCGAGAATGATTTTTTTTATGAAATAAATTTCATTTCTTGCTCTAAATCATTCCAGAAAATTCTAAAAAAATGTAAAAAAATCAGAAAAATTATAAGAATATATTTTCAACTGAAAGAAATTCATTTGAAAATATATTTTGACTTTAAAAATCATTTTTCCATAAAAATAAAAATCAGAAAATTGTGCATAATTAACTAAAAATTCATAAAATTGTAAAAAATCAACTTTTTTTTGTAATTGCTTATATTTTCATAATGATAACATGCAATATTAATGTTTTAGGTGAAAATTTCTTATAAATTCCATGATTTTGCATGATAAAATTGCATGTTATCATACCCCCCTACTTAAACATTGCTAGTCCCTTAGCAATGACATTCAATTCACTTTGACTTTCCTTCTTTATCCATGAAAATAAGAATAGATGTGCATGAAGTGTTTCTAATATCAATCACATCTTGAGAAGAAAATAACCATGAAAATTAGGCATTAACCTTTGCAGGAATGCAAGGATCAAATATTTATCATCAAAAGATAACTAATCGAATAAGGGAAATATCCGAGACTCCTTATGTCCAGATTCACTAAGATGATTCAAGGCCATAATTAGAAGAAAAGAAGATTTGAAAATTAATTCCCCCTCCCTAGATTTTGGACTTTTATTTCCCTTAGGCTATAAAAGATTTTTGGGCAAGGTGCTTGTCTCATTTCTACAAATTGCAGTTTTTTTTTTTTTGGAAAAAATTCTTTCAAAATTCTCACTTAGCTAGTTGCGGGGGCACTTATTTTCGGCCGAGCCACTTATTTCACTGTACATGTGCCATTGCAACTAACCCACTCTTTTTTGTTGCAAATGTAGATTTGACAGCGTAGTTCCCTTGAAGATTTTCACCTTTTGCGGTTTATTACGTCCTTTTGTCTAGGGGGGAAGGAGCGACTTGGTCAAGCTAGAGTGTTTTTGAAATAGAATTTTTATGAACCTTGAAGTCTTAGTGGTTTACCAAACCTTCAAGAATCTCAAGGATTTCTCAACCATTTCAAAAAGTTATCTCAACAACTTAGAAATGACTCCCACATTGCCTAAAATCATAATTTATTCCTCCTTAACATGCTCATGATCCGCTTGAAAAGCCTAACTTCTCTACACACATTTTTATGCTCAAGGATAAAAAAGTTCTCATCAAAGTTGGGTTATGGTTGATTACAATCAAAGAAACATCTACCTCACCACTAGGTAAAAAAATATGAGTTCTTCCTCTCTACTATTCATTCATGGTCATAAATGCAGAAAAATCAAGTGGTAGGAGTTGCAAACAGTAAATGGAAGATATTTCTCAATTGCTTATCACTTAAAAGCAAAGAAAACAAATAAAGCAAGAAAACATGCCAACACAAGGGAGTAATCCCTTAAAAAAAAATTGTTTTTTTTTTTGCTTCATTCTTGCAATTAAGATCAAAAGTAATTGTGAAGAGGGAATATATTTCCAAAGTAATTAGAAATAGTGGTCTTAGCCATTTAATAAAGTTTTCTCACCCCTCTCCCCCCTACTTGGATGATGCAATGTCCTCATGCATGAATAAGAATTTAAATTTCATAAGGTAGGGGTTAGAAATTTCAAACCGACGAAGGTGACATTTCTGACAATTCCAAGGCGCACTAGAGCATGAAAAAAAATCTGGTAGACGTTTAAAGGATTAGAACAAGTATTGATCACTACCAAGAAAAAAATTTATTAGCAGCAAACTTATAGAAATAGCGATACAAAGCATAAAAAGAACTAACAGAAAGAGTAGCTTTTATTAAGAGAAGTAAAATATGGAAAGAAACTTTAGAAATGAGAATTTTATTTAATTAAATTTGTTACCTCAGAGGCTGAATGTGTTACCTTTCAGAGACCTGTTATCTTCCTGAGAAGGCAAATCATCACAATATTGTGATCTCCAAGAAATTCTCAGTTCAATACATGGTAAGTAAAAAATTGAAATTTGATGTAGATGAAAATGATGCATATGATGTGCTTTTCTTTTTGGTTTAAGATGATCAATTCCCATGTGGACAAACTTATACTTCAGAAAAATTTTTATGCCTAACTTCTTGAAAAATTTAGGAAAAGATACATCATGAATAAATTCGAAGAATGATATGCATAAAGTATATCTCTTTTCCATATAATGATTATGCCAATCAAAAAATAAAATTTTCTGTAAATTTAGTCTGTTGTTTGATGGGTTAAGTATTGAATAGTTTGATGAAATCCTTTTAAAATGATTCTCTTTAAAAGCTTTCAAGTCATTCAAACTAAACAAAAGTATCTTTCGTTTAGTTGTATTTCGATGCATACCTTTTAAAGAAAAGTTGTTTAAGAGAATATGGATAATCACATGGAAAATTGAACTTTGAAATAAATGATTATGCCAGTCTGTGAAAAATATTTTCTTTACAAGTGGAATTGTAATGCATCCATTAATACCTTTGTCTAAGATGGAAGGTAAATGAAAATCAAGGTATTTAATGATGGATTTTTCATGAATTGGCTTGATTCCTAAATGATGAATGACATTTAAGACAGAAAATTTGTTTTTTCTCCAGAAAATACATGGGTGTCTCAACTGGTCACTGTTAACTAAAATTTCTCTCATTTTTACTTCTCTTCCTCCACCAATTTCAACAATATCCATTGTATTGTCCATAATCATCTCATTTGAATTGTTTAGCTCTCTTTCATCAAAAATCTGTAATGAGTCATCATTAAGATCCACATTAGTTGCTGTTATTTCATCTTGCACTTCTAAAAGATTATTATCATCATTGACAGTCACTTCTTCCGAGAAGAGTAGATGAAGATCTGAAATAGTATCATCGTCATCACTCATATAATTTTCCATGTCTGTTTTGACCCTAAATCCTAAATCCCAGACAAATGGAATAAAGTCATGAGATGATTTAAGCTCATCGATTTCCTCATCGTCCTTCTCATATCCTTCGCTTTCATTCGTCTCCTCATCAGGATCATTGCTTTCATAATCTATCATCTTCCCTTTCTCTTCTTCCTCATCCTTCTGCTCATATCCCTTACTTTCATTCGTTGAATTTTCTGAACTACATTTGGCATTACTTCTTCATCCATCTCCTCATGCTTAGCATTGAGTTCATCATGTTTTTTACTATAAGGCTCTACGAGTGATGAAATGCTATGTTCATGCAGCGTATTTTCGACATCAACCAAATTATGAGTTGAGAAAGGACCTTCCATGATTTTACTTTTGGACTTTTCTTCAAGCTCTTTTTCACATTTCTCTATTCTCCTCAAAAGTTCAAATTTTTCTTCTTGCCTTTTCTTCTCCCTTTCTTCAAATTCTTCAGTTTTGTCCCTGGAAAATGACAACAATTTGGGATCAATGTTATCATCAGTGGAAATATCACATCTATCAACAACAGGGAAAATTGAAACATCATCATAATTTTTATGAAAATCAGTCCCTTTGGTTTCATATGTGCCACGAAAAATATAATTGTTAAATATCTCTCCACACTCTTTTCAATCCACTGTTTTTTCCTTAAAAGATAAATTTTTTCCTCATTAGTAAAATCCCTTTCTAAAGAATTCCACCACTTTGAAACTAAATCATTGGCTTTTGACATTTCAGAAATAAAGCTAACTTTCTGCATATCATTTCTTAACTCCGGAAAGCTATATTTGATTTCATTTTGTAGCATAATCATGCCTTCAAAGTATCTCAACTTCAAAAATTCACCATGATCACTAAAATATGTCAACCATTTAAGATCATTTTCATGATTATCCTCTACAAACCCAATATTTCCCTTTAATAGATGACTTCTATGTTGGGTTGTTCCATGGAGTAATTCAAACGAAGAACTATGATCACACTTGTCTATGCTATAATGACTTGGAGAATAATGCTTGGAATTCATAAAATTATTATTCTCATGATTTTGAATTCCATAAATTGAGTGATGATTCATCTGTTCAGATTTTTCAGAATAAGTTGATTTAGGATAAGAGTCTCTATATTTCTTATTGAAACCATTATAAGCATGTGAATGGGATTCATGAGTAGGAAAATAAGCATGTGAATGGGATTCATGAGTAGGAGATTCATGAGTATGAAAATCATCATTGAAAGGATAATGCGGTGATCTAGATGACTGATTTTCATTAGCATGATAACTAAATGAGTTGGAAGCACAAGAATTAAATGAATTTTGAGACAAATAATTAGAATTCAAATGATGATCATTGTATGTAAAATCACTTGCACTTGGATCATACATGTAATCATTTTGATATTGAGAGAAATAATTTACATGATTATTATGTTGGTTATATTGACCACAATTTGGAGTTTTCTGAAAATTATTAGACATGATTATTCATAGAAAATATTTTCCTCTGAAACTTTATCAATCTAACAACCAAGATGATAAAAGAGTGCAAAATTGAAAGAGTAGGTCAAGAATTCACCTAATTGGAGCCTCATGTATCCACACTTTCAGAGTCTGCACTGTCATGTAAATTCAAGAAATATAACAGGAAAAACTGAAACATTAATTTTAGAAATTTGGCAATCACTGTGCCTCCCCGGCAGCGGCGCCAATTGATAAGCCTAAATTTTACGGTTTATAATCGCTAATTTGTCGTTGTTTGCTTAGGCTTATGCAATGAAATTTATAATTCCTTTCTCAATTTAGATTT
Source organism: Wolffia australiana (assembly GCF_029677425.1). Taxonomy (NCBI): domain Eukaryota; kingdom Viridiplantae; phylum Streptophyta; class Magnoliopsida; order Alismatales; family Araceae; genus Wolffia; species Wolffia australiana. The sequence continues at coordinate 8,373,239 of NC_135852.1, forward strand.
TAGTAAAATGATGAGTAAGGAGTCGAACCCTAGAGAGGCAGTCTGCAAGAATTTCTGAGTGAATTAGTGAATTTAAGTGGAATTTCAATGTAAGAGACTTGAAGAGAGAGAAAATTAAGAGAGTTTATGAAATTTTTAGGATTAAGGTATTGAATGAGAGAATTTTTGAATGAAATTTTGTGTGGAAGTTCAGATTGATGAGAATTAAAGAATTGAAACTTGAATTTTGAATTTTAGAGAGAGAAAGTGAAAGTTTAATCTAAAGAGAGAAAGTGCATGAAATTTGGGGATTTTTGTCTAAACAGTCAGATCTGTTCAAAATTGACAGATCTAACTGATAGAAAATGTTGAATTATGATTAGATCTAACTCCTAAGATAGAATTTTTGGTTTCTAACCAAAGATCCTCTGCTTCTCTCTAAAAATTCATGAATCTAGGGCATATACCTTTCGCCTATGCCTTGGCGTGTTAGAACTTCAAGAAATCACGAATCTGAAGAGGTATGAAGACTTACAAGACTTTGGAGAGGCCCCAATCCGGATCTGAACTATTGAAATAAGCTGTGTCCTCCAGGCCAATTGTATTGGAGCTCAAAATCAAAGTTCTATTTCGCCACCTTTCTGAGCCCAATTTATAGTGTTCTTGGCTCAGAAAGGTGGTTAGGATTATTACAAACAAACCCTGAAAATTTCAGGTCATTTGGATGTCAGGGTGAAAAGTTATGATTTTTTGAAGATTTAGGCCTATTTTTGAATTTCTCTCTCCTCAGGTTGTTAGCCGATCCACGTGGCGCGCTCTGATTCGCCGCGCGGTGGGCCCTTTGTTCAAGCGCTAAGCCTCCAATTTGCGCCACGTACCCCTTCATAACAGAAAAATTTCGGTTAGTGATAAGTGTGCTTTGCACACTAGAGGTGAGTACAAAGCGCTCAAGGCGCGAGAGCTCGACACGTGGCCCTCTGTGCGTGGCGCATCGCGCGCGCACAGAGGCAGAAATATATTTTTATTCGAAAATAGCCGATTTTCTCCGAAAATGAACAGTAACGGGTGACGTGGCGCGTTCTGGTTGCGCCACGTCACTCGTTTCTTTTTGTTTTCTTTTTTTTTAAGAAAAAGCGAAATTTTTCCGCTTTGTAACAGTAGAGGGCGACGTGGCCTTCTGCGGAAGCGCCACGTACCCCCGGAAAATCAAAGAAAAACCATAGAAATCGCCTGGAAAATTGTAAAAAACCCCTCGCGGTTTAAAAAATCAAAAAAGTGCCCTTAAAACAATAAAAATTCGATATTTACGCCTGTGATGAATAAAAAAAGTCCGAGAATGATTTTTTTTATGAAATAAATTTCATTTCTTGCTCTAAATCATTCCAGAAAATTCTAAAAAAATGTAAAAAAATCAGAAAAATTATAAGAATATATTTTCAACTGAAAGAAATTCATTTGAAAATATATTTTGACTTTAAAAATCATTTTTCCATAAAAATAAAAATCAGAAAATTGTGCATAATTAACTAAAAATTCATAAAATTGTAAAAAATCAACTTTTTTTTGTAATTGCTTATATTTTCATAATGATAACATGCAATATTAATGTTTTAGGTGAAAATTTCTTATAAATTCCATGATTTTGCATGATAAAATTGCATGTTATCAGGGGGCCAAGTTGAAATAGATAAGGTGACATCATTCATTGGAAGCCTTTGAGGGATTGAGGATGACAAAGCTTCATTGACTTTTTCCTTTTTCTTGGTATCTGATAACACATAAATTCAGTTGTAAAATGATATAAATATGTGTTATCTGGGGGTATTAAAGTGGTTTAAATGCATATTCGCATATGGAATTATCATTTATCTGCATTAGAACCACTTATTGAGCACTAAATCAAAATGAAGTTAATTTGGTGAGTATATGATTTTTCTGATTTTCTTTGGGTATTCTTCCAATACATTTTGATATCAGAATATATTTATACATTTGACAAAAGGCTTATTTGAGTCAAAATATTTTAGATGATATGTTTCAGCAGAAGATTGGATGATTTTGGAGGGAAAAATTCGGAAAAGAAGAGCCAAAACGAGCACAGAACACGAGGAGGCGGAGGAGAGAGAAAATTGTAAAGTGGGGAGACAGCCCACTTCGAACCCTCATATCTCGCAACTCCACCGTTGGATCACGCTCCAATTTTCGTTGTGGGTTGCTCACTTTATAGACTTTCAATCCAACGGTGGAAATCGCCAGAAAATTTCTAGAACTCTTGTAATGAAGGGACGACCGAGTCAAATGGGAAAGGACTTTACCCTTTCACCCAAGGTACTTAAACTGTTTTTTTTCTTTTCTCTCCGCCCATTCTGGAGTCTTCCATCCACAGCTGAGCAGACAGAGGAGGAAGTTCTTGGATCAAATAAGGTTCTGAGTTTATTTCAATGCATTTTCTGGTCTTGATTTCTAGATTGTATTCTTCTAAATCGCCTTGGCTTGGGCGAAATGTTCTGGCCCTTTCTAGGAATCAAATCTGATTTTGATTGAGTTGAATATTGAGCCCTGAAAACAAAAATGAACTAAAAATTAGATAGATTTCATTTCCTTCTAGTTTAAAAATTAGACACCTCCTAAAAACTCTTGAGAAAATTGAATCAGCTCCTATATAGATTATCCTTCCCACTTACATTATCTTAGTCCCTACTCTATTTCTGACTTCTTGATCTTGATTTCAACATCAAGAAGCCTAAATATATTTCTCATAAACACAATCCTAATTTCTTTTTACCCATTGTGAGGTTCTTGATCTTCTTGACAAGATCAAGAAATCCTATTATCTCCTATTATCTCCTATATATTCCTCTCCCAACTTCAGCTCAAAATCCACTAATCAGATTGCACGTCTCATTACCTACTAAGACTCTCTTGGACGATTCCTGATATTCACACTATACATATAAGTATTGGGGTAAATTTATAAATTGAGTTGCATAATCTGAATTTCACAATGACATTAATTAAGGCATTCTAATCACTCAAAATTAAGTTTATCAGTAGCCTTTTTCAGCCCAATTTCCAAGTAATTTTCTTGGGGGGCTTTCACACAAACATGTTTAGGGCACATCATCATCACCTCAGGACGGATACCCCCGAACAACATTAAGGATTAGCCTATGCTGTCTAAAAAATAATAATTGTGTCTCCCATTTCCTCTACCTCATTTCTTAGGTAGAAAAATCCTAGGCTAATTAAAAATAAAAATATAATATACATATAGAACCTAATTCACCCCCCCTCTTAGGTTATTCCTTGGGCACCTAAACTAACAGTTTCACATCATCCATTATTTTATCTTATTTCATTTGATTATTGTATCATATTTTTTTCATGGCATTTTGGGTTGACAATGCTCTTCCTAATAAAAAATTATAGGATGGTAGGGTGAAAAAATTGAAGATTATCTTGTTTTGAATTTCATCTTATATATATTCCATAGAATTTTTATCTTTATATTTATTCAGAGTCGATTCCCCCTCTAGTTAGTCTACATGGAATAAAATCAAATGAATATAGTTAGAATTTTATAAAATAATATTTATTTTATAAAATGATATTTTTTAGTTGCTTAAAAGAGCTCGACGGTTAATTGCTCCCAAATGCAAGACCCTTCATGAGTGAATTAGCATTGCAAGAGGGCATACCCATGCCAGATACATGTGGCACATTTACCATGCCTTATTTTCATGTACAGTACATTGCATGCGCAAATTGATCATGTGGTCACAACCCTCTTTCCCCAAGACTTGAATCACATGAAATCGCAATGCTTACTCACTTTTATGAAATATTTTGCTATCTCCTTGCACAGCTTGTCTTTGGTTTTCTCCGGTCTCCATGAAAAAGACCAACAATATATTTGCCATAACTCTTTTCCTTGGTTGGCTGCATCACAATGTGCAGCATTTTTGGATATTTCAGAAATTGTGGATACATTTTTTTTTATACCTTACACAATTTTTCATAAAAAATTTGATTTTTTTATGGGGAAGTATGCCCCTCAATGAATAATATTATTATGAATTATTCATAGTTTAACTATATAGTAATGTATGATTTCAATTAAGCATTTTGGGACTGGCCCAATCAGCGTCACCCCTGCATAGCAAGACATTTACGTGAGTATCCAGCCTCATGTATGTAAAAAGGCCTTTTCATGCTTGAGTATACAGTGCGAGAGGCCTATCATAAAGGGATCAATTGATTACTATTTTGGAAGCAAACAGGATGAACTTTGAACCTTTACATTCCTCTCTATTTTATATAAAATTTATCTTTAGATGATTTTTCTATTTAGATGGGATCACACATAAAACATTTATCAGCCAAATTTGGCAAGAAATAAAATATTTTTACTAAAGGGAAAGATGAAGTTTCGAAAAGGGTGTTTATTGCTCCCAAAAATTGTACATTTATGGATATCTTGAGCTATATGCAAGGATAAATCATTTCCAATTTTTTATTTACGATATGTTGAATGAACATCGTTTGGAAATTTATTATCAAATATATATTATAGTTTGTAATACTGTGCATTCCCTTCAAAAATATAATTCAATCTTAACATATTTAGTGCTTTTTGTTAATTTTCCCATAGCCACCAAAGGAATAACTTAATGAAATGATCATAAAGTATTATCTTGATTCTATACAAATACTATATATAATTTCACATCATTCTAATCAATAAAATAATATTATTATATCACCAATTGGATCCCAAATTCAAAAAAAATGTAAATAAAAATATTTATCATTTACTTATTTAATATAAGTTATACGTATGTGATATATTCAATACCAATAATACAATTATTTTATGAAAATATAATTCCAAAAATAAAAAAACACTCCTGATTGCTGTAAAATGTTCCCTAATAATATATGAAACAAAAATACTACTCATGTGTTGATTGATGAGCTCTAATTTTAGATATTTTACTTATGTCAATGTCGTGATTCCAGTGTCATGCAATAAATTTATATAACCTCAATTAGTATAGCATGTAAGTAAGGGTCAATCCTCTATATGAAGTAAGTGACCTAGGTAATGAGGTTAAGTAATTTCTAAATGATGAGATAGAAATGTCTTCTAACTATATGAACGTGATTTTTGGTGAGAGATGGAAGTTATGGAAGTTGAGAGGGTGGTATAGAATAAAAGAGCATATTTTTATGTAACTAAGTATTAGAGGTGGTGTTTAAAAGGTTTTTGGAGAGAATTTGGTGGTAGGAATGAGAAATGAAAGAGAGATGATGAAGAGAGACAAGATGTGACAATTTGAGATGTCTAATTGAATTGGAATGATTAATTCACTTAACTAAAAGAAAAGTAACACCTACATTATCCATGGAAGGGATTACAAGGAAAAACCAGATCCAAACCTACACACAAATCCCAATTTGCTCCAGTCCTAGGCTGGGGTGATGCTAGTCTTGCTCTGATCGTGATCTTTCACTTGCTCTTGCTTCCACAACACTCTCTATTCATCAAACAATGAAAATAATGGGCCTTGAACCTCCCCTTCACCTTCTGGTAGCCTTCTATTGGGGGGAGAACAAAATCCCTGAGGAGATTCTTATAGGGGCTACATAGGGTTCGAGGTGTATTTTGATCATTATAATGTTTTTAAAATCAATTACAAATCAAACCATGATCAAACCATACCAAATGAAAGGTCATGATGTAGGGAAGCTACCATAAAATGTTCAGCCCAATCGGATTAATGAGGTTTTAATTTGGGCGTTTATGGGCTGTTTGATAGGTGGATCTAATGATCCACGAATGATGGGACACTTATCATGCTCTGGTTGGGTGCGACAGTGTCCCATTTTTATAATAAGTGGGGGCTTGAATGTGGACCATCCGATCGCGATGATCGCGAACACATGGTCCACGATCATCAAAAAGAACATGAAAGAGTGAGGGGATCACAATTAATGATAGATGTCCGATCACGATTGATTGTGATCAGATGGTCTGCCTGCTTGACACGTGTCAGGACTCATCAGAGGGGAGCAGCCATTGCATTTGATCATGATCATTAGATCACAATCAAACGACTAATAAAACTTGTGTAGCTTTATTTTAAAGAAATAAAAATAAAACTGTTGCACGTGTTGGATCGTGACCCTTGGATCACAATCCAACAGTCATCCATGCTCTCGATGTCTCCCTCTCAAAAGTAAAAAAAAACATGGGCGCCATTTTCTTTGACTTTTTGATGGACCAGTGGTCTATCAGATTGAATGTCTTCGATCAGTAGAGCCGATCAAAGCACACGTGAACACATCACATGCTCACGTGCTTTTAGTCCCGCATTGCAAAATTTTGGAAATCTTTCATGTATAAAATAGGAACCATATGGTAACTTTTGAAATCATGTGTAAGGCTCCTCTCTCTCTCTCTCTCTCTCTCTCTCTCTCTCTATATATATATATATATATATATATATATATATATATATATATTGGGGGCCACATGTACATGCTCTACAAGTCCACGTGTACTCGTTCCACCTACATGGCAGACCTCGTGTCCTCATCGTGTGCAGGTGCCACACTGACATGTCGAGTCTATGTGGCTCTGTTGCCTTGTGGCACTCCGTTTGGCCAATGCATTGGAAAATTACCAAAAACCCCTATTTACCAAAATGTTCATAACTTCCTCATTTTGAGTCCTTTTTACTCCAAATTTTTTCCATTAGATCAATAATTTGATCTTCAATATTTCCAAACCCTAAAATGTCAAAGATCATGACTTTAATTAGGGGTTGAATCAGAATGAACCTAACACTATGTGTGGAGTGGACTCAGGCCCCCGCTCAATTCCCTACCTATAAGGAATTGACTAGTCTGACTTGTTAGATGTATGGATCATCCTAGACTGAAATGGATGATCCTTCAAACACTTGCAAACCTGATTGGGCTCTGCTCCAACTTCAATGGTGTGTCCAGTCCTTCTTTGACATTATCGTTGCGCCCATTCCGCGACCACCTTCCTAACCCTTGCATCAAAATACTCATACAAATGTGAGAAATATCCCATTTGACCTCTCTGAAGTCAAATGGGGTTATTTTGTCGAAATAAAAACACAAAATGTATAAAATAACGCATCAAGGGATTAAAATGCATAATTCATATAAATGTGTATGTTATGTTAAGATAATCATAATTGCATGATTTAATGATAAATCATCATCTAAAAATTGACTTTTTAATGCATGTATGCAGTGAGAAATTCATGCTTATGATTGATTTTTCCTGTCCAAAGTGAAAGATTTATCCACTAGTTCATGCGTCAATGTTCAACTCTAAGTATTGTGTGACCCAAGCCAAAATTCATTTACAAATGATAGAACAAGAAATTAGGGCTTTATGCATTTTCCATATTCATCTAAACGCCGACATTTTTGACAAATTCATAGAATTTATATCTTAAATAGACCCCTTATTAGGGAAAATTTTAAAGTCCATAAAATACAATAGTATTACAATTTTTAACTTGTATATGAATATTTTATGATTTTATTGATTTAAGTATAAAATTAATTTAAAATAGGACGTTATTGTGTGTAATTTGAACAATCCTAGGGGCTGCTTCAAATTCTAATTCATCACCTAAACATATATTCTTCGACAAAATTGTGACAAAAGTGCATTTTTAGGTAAGACATTAATATACCATAAATTGGGGATAAATTTGTCTTTTAAGGCTTCTGTTTTATGCAAGAACATTTATAATTTTCCTTATGAGGATTGAGTGAGTTAGGGTCGAAATTATAGAGCAACTATTGAATAAGTAAAACTTGACTATAATTTTATTATTTTATATTTTTATATTTATTTTAGGAATTAAATATAATTTAAGGAAATCAAACTAATGGAAAGTAGTTCAACATAATTCTAGGAAGGTCACAAAATATTAATCCTATCCAATTGAATTTCATCAAAAGCACTAATTAAAATAATTGTGAAAAGTTATCGTAGTATATAGGTGAAAGCACTAATTAATTATAATTAAAATACCTTAGCCAACAGTTTTGGAGCACCAGGCGACGGTTGATGGTGATGGACATGAGTGGAGTGGAAGGGATGACGGAGGTACGACCCTTGATTGCAATGTAGATGATAGCGAATATGCATTGATTAGTGACAGAGCGGGTGAAGTGATGACAATTTTATCGTCCCTAGTGCGATGAAGATGGAGGCAGATACACTATCATGAGCAGCAAAGATGTATGTGGTTTGCTTTATTGTAGAAACCTAGGCTAGAAGTGATGTTAACCTATGAAAAAGGACAAATGCATGAGTTAGAAAAGATGAAGATCACACTAACCTCATCATCACATGCCTACTCAACCAAATGATGCTTTTTCTTCACATATCTGGATCTGAATGTCACTCCTTCAATCACTCTCTCTTGGAATGCAACAACAGACCCACATGACATTTTGACTGAGTAAATCATTTTTCTACTCGTAATAAGGAACACAATTCAATGGTGACTTTTTTACAAGGATGGGGTTTCTATTTATAGATCTAAGATGGTGGATTGATAAAAGAAGGAAAGATGTAACTATCCTCACAATTTTAGTCGGAACTCATTTTAGATCCTTAGAATGTGGAGCAAGCTAAGCCATCCAATTTTCTCTCCCATTTGATTTGTGTGGCGGATTTCCAGCGTGACATGAAATTATAGGAGTAGAAATGTCAAAGCAATTCATTGAAAATATTTAAATATGTTCAAAATTATATTTACTGACTTAAAAAATATTTTTTTTATGAATATAACATTACAGAATTCATTAAAAATATTAGAAAATCCAGATAATTGGAATATCATTACAAGAATATTCTAATCCCGTAAAAAATTTAAATACATCTAAATAAATATTTCATGACATGTAAACTTATTGTATTCATGAAATTAATCTCAAAAAACTATGTTAAAATACCCAAAAATAAAGAAAAAATATGATTTGATTCTAAAAGTGCAATAAATCATTTAAAGTATTAATGACGTTCATTTATAATCATTTCAATGAAAATAAGCACATAAAATGTATGAAATTATTACTACAAATAGCATTATATTTATGATTATCAAACGTTTGAAAAAATTACAACATACTTCATAGGTTATTTTTAAAATAATTACATAGGCTTTTTCAATAATTTTACTGCATGCTTTTTTCAAGATTGGATATGGATCCCCATAATGTCTTCAGTATTTAATATAACATGGATTGCTTCTTTGTGAAGCTTCTGACATGTTACCAATGACTTTGATTATTAGATTACCTATGATCGTCTCCTTTCTCTTGTAATATGTACATAAATTTAAATAGATGAGGAAAAAATATATTTTTTGAATGGCAGATAATGGAGCTAGAAGTATAGGAAAATACGATTACATGAATTTAGAGGATGGAGTTGCAGTATCAGCAAGTCAAGTTTAGTATAAGAAGAGGCAACTGCAATTATGAATTTAGCAGACAGATATTTGTCATTCCAAAAGAGAGTATAAGGGTAAAAAAATTATTTTAAGTATAGAGGAATTCCATGCCTCTCAATAGGCATTACAGGGGTCTGGTAATCATTACAATGAAACTAAAATAAAATAAAAAATACTCAATATTTAAGGACACAAATAGTAAGGAAAGTATAGAAATAATTCTCTTTGAATCACTTTTGTTCGAGGGTGGAAAGTCAAGAGTTTTCCCAATATCCTTAATTAGTTCATGGAAACGGATAAATATAATTATGGGATTGGAAATCAGGCATGTTTGAAAATCAGACATGTATGATAAACAAATCCATACTTAGCACAAACTTTATCATCAGATAAATTAAAATATATTGTAAAAAATAAATATTAATTGTGTGGAATTCTATTATATTTCAACCATAAAGTATAAGGAATAAGACTAACCATATACATGAATTAATTTCAATGAAAAATAAATACATAAAATTTCAAGGATAAAGCTAGTATCTCAATTTAAACTGCATGTTAAAAAAATAGTACAAGTAACATGTGATTTAATAATTTATGATGCATAGATATAATAAACATTCATCAATTCACTTTTCAAGAAGAAAAATGATTTTTTTAATCAAAATACTTAAATATAATTATACCAGTAACATTAAACATGCTTCTTACTTTGTTACAGCTTCGTGTTGATGTTGAATAAGCCATAGCATATTGAAAAGCTTTAGAGACCATGTTATACTTTTCATTTAATACTTTTAAAAGATATGCACCTTAAAACTTAGTGTTATTTTTATTATATGTTCTCAGATAATTTATAAAATATTTGATTTTATAATTTCAATTTTTTATCTAGAAGAAATAATATGAATTATCATGTACTTAAATATTAAAAATTAAGTCTTCACGAATCCTGTGAGTGGAAATTTATCTTGAACTGCCTTATTACTTTTTATCTATCAAAAAAATCTTATAAATTCCTATTTTATCATATAAACACAAAAAACTTAAAAGACATTGAGTTAAATTAAAATTATATCTCTTAGCAACAAGATTCGAACAATGAGTGGATTCCACGCTGACCTGAAAAACTTAATTAACCACAAAAATTATCATCAATAGTAAAAGGATGTATATTAGTTGGATCAAAATACCATACTATCTACAAGATATTCATAAAATCCATCTACATAAACAAAATTCTCTGAGTTTTTGCTCATGATTTTATTTACCTCAATAATCTATGTTTGTTCCATTTTAAAATGGATCTTTTAGATCCTTTTAGTTTACATTATTTTTATAGGCCAAAGTTTTCACATCATTGAAAAATAAAGGTAATATTGAAATATTTAATGACAAATAGACTAGTTTTTTCTCTTTAGTTTTTTTCTAAAATCATATTAACGATAACTAATATGTATTGTATAAAACATATTTTAATAATTGGTAATTGGATTATTTTATTTTATATATTATTTAGTTTAATTCATTTATAAGAAACACAAAAATTCCATTTTATTTGTAATTATGTTACCATATGAACTCTTTTTTATCATAATTATCAACTATGAAGTAAGTTCATATAACAGATAAAAAAAGTGGTAAATACATGTTAATGAAAGAATAGTTAGTAATGTTTTATGATTAAAATCATATTAATTTTTTTCTTATTTGATTTCTATGTCATAGGCACTGGTCGTTAGGAGACCACGAAATTGGAGAGTAAAGCATGAAATAAGGAAACTTTTAAAAAAGATATCAAAATGTAAAGTATAATAGGTTGAATATTTATATAATAAAAATTGATAGCTTTTTTATTGTATTTGGAAATCTTAGTTGGAACCTATAAAAATGGACAGGTTGATGTGAAGTATTTAAATAATTAAGTTGATGGTTAATTTTAGACAAAAGTAGATGTTTTAAAAATTAAAATTTTTTTTAACCTTAAAATGATATATTTTAATGTGAAATATATTTGAAATAAAGTATAAGTCTAAGGGAGTGTATTTCACCTTATCATTATTTGATCGTTATGCTTCAAGATTTACTCTTGAAGGTTTTCAAATAGATACATTCTAAATCAAATTACTTTATCATTTTTTTAGAGACGTCTTAATTAGAATATAATTATAATTTTGAATGCGTTAGTTAAAATGAGTAATTTTTCAATATTATCAAAAAAATATACTAACTCAAACTTTCTACATATTTCTAGATATAACTATTGATTCTAGAGGTAATAAGGATTTCATTGGGTGATGCCTTGCTCTCAGGTTTGAGTTTAACCTTAAAACTTACTTTGAATTTTTATTAATCTTAGTTTTTACCTATTATGTTTTTACTAAGGGAATGGTCATGCCTTCACTACTTAATTCAAAATCTTAAAACTTGTCCTATGACTTGAGTAACCACACAAAATGTGAAACCGTTCATGTGAACAAAATGCATGCCAGCCACTTAATACTATTTAGTCTAATGAGGTCAGTTGTTTTTGATATATCTGTGTTAAGTAAATATATCAATAATTTTTTATCTGGATTTCACATTTGATTTGGATCGAAATTTAAGTGCCTTGAACTGAAGCCTTGATGTTTGATAAGCTAGTGGGCTTTTGGTCATTTTTCTGTGATACTTTCCCTCATAATCTTATTCCTATATATATAAGCTCATGTATATATATGAATAAGTCCTTTAAAGGGTGACCCATTTGGGCTGCCCAAGGGGCCGTGCGGGACCTTTTAGGGGCAGCCCAATCGGGCCGCACATGGGCCCTATGTGACTGATTATAGGCGGCCCATTTTGGGCCGGCGTGGGGTCTCTAAAGACCCAATATGGGTAGCACTTGGGGCCCTATAAATATAAATAAATATACATATTTGGCCTACCCTTGGGGCCTTTTAGGTATGACATAGATCGCCCATTTTAGACTGCCCTAGGCCCTTGTGAGACATTTATGGGCTACTATAGAAGCCATACCAAGACAATAATAGTCCATATTAGGGCACTATGAGATAGAAATATCAAAGTCTTGAAAGGCCGATAATTCAAGTTTGATGGATTTTCACCACTAGCTGGTCGAAGAAGGTCCTAAATGTATTGGTCTATGTTAGTTGAATGCAAGATTGGAAGATTATGATTGGTATTTGGACTTGAAAATACCCACCATCATGGATAATCGAAGGTATTCATAACAGCAGTCAAGTACATGCAAATTCAGTACATTGTCCAGTGTAATGAGTTTTTGACGGAAACAATATCCTGCCAAAGTGGGCTCTTTTGTGGAAATCATTTACTCTATACATTGGATGTAGTGTACACGTGTCAAATGTCGGTACTAGCTGGCCCAAAGGACAGTAAATACTGGACGAGACTTTGTACGCTCGTGATAAATGACACGAGACAAATATTCAATTACTTTTCTTGTGATTGGTTAGTCGGTCCAAAGACAGACTTGCTAGTTAACGGGAACTTTTTTGTCTATGTTATTATTCTCAACAAGATGTCAATTGCAGTTAATGTTATTGTCCAAAGATGATACATTATTGTTGCGCCCGATGTCTTGCGATGGGTTTGTACTTTAATTTGCAATTCAGTTCCCTATGTGAGCTATTTGTCCTATTCTACAGCGACTGCACACGCGTACATCACCGTACAAGGGCATAAAATTCCCATCTCGAATCCCAATAACTTTCTGACATGGAAGAAAGATGTAATGATTGCCCTCGTATACTCAAATATTTGTTATGTCATGAGATCTGAAAACCCAGCCGATGGGATTAATTAAGTCTGTGCCCTTAGACATGTGGTGGCTCAACTATGGGGCTACTATTCATGTTAGTGTGTTTATGTAGGGTTGCCTCCATTGCCGGAAACCGAGTGCCACTGAAAGCTTCATTTACACCGGGAATGGAAACTCAGTAGAAGTGGTGGCAATAGGGACGTTTAGGTTTCACTTAAAATTTGGATGCTGTTTAGACTTGATAGAGACTTCCGTGGTACCGTCTTTTAGACGTAATTTAATTTCTGTATCTGTTTTGGACAAATTCAGTTATACTTTTCTATTCGGAAATAGTAAAGTTAGTCTCTTTTATGAATCAAGTCTAATCGGCACTGGCTCTTTATTAAGTGATAACAACCTTTATATACTTGATGTGGACGTCCCATCCAATGAAATTTTGCATACTAGTGCAAAAGGGGCCAAGAGGAAGTTAACGAATAAGAATTCCATTTCATTATGGCACAAAAGACTTGGGCATATCTCTCATCAGAGAATGGATAGCCTTGTGTCAGATGGTATTCTAGATCCCTTTGACGATGAGGATATTCACACTTGCATCAAGTGTATCAAGGGAAAACAAACAAAACCTAAGGGAAAAGGGGCCATTCGAGCTTCAGATATATTGGAATTGATTCATACAGATATATGTGGACCATTCCCTACAGCAACTAGAAATGGTCAACGCTACTTTATTACTTTCACAGATGATTATTCTTGATATGGCCACTTATATCTTATTCATGAGAAATCAGAATCTCTAGAAATGGTTCAGACATATAAAGCCGAAGTTGAAAATCAGCAAAACAAGCGGATTAAGACCATAAAATCCAATCGTGGAGGAGAATTCTATGGCCGATATAATGGTTCAGGTGAACAATGTCCAGGACCTTTTGCTAAATATCTTTCAGAATGTGGTATTGTTCCTCAATACACTATGCCAGGTTCACCCCACATGATTGGTGTTGCTGAGAGGCAAAATAGAACACTCCAAGATATGGTTAGAAGTATGCTTGTAGAATCGCCTCTTCTTATGAACCTCTGGGGCAAAGCACTCAAGACGGCTGCCTATTTACTTAATCGAATTTCAACAAAGGCAACTAAGAAAACTCCATATGAGCTTTGGACAACTTGCAAACTAAGTTTGAAATATTTACACATTTGGGGTTGTCAAGAAGAAGCACGACCCTTATTGCCTAATGAATGGAAGCTTGACTCCAGAACTATTACTTGCTATTTTTTTGGATATTCTGAAATGTCTAGAGGGTTTAAATTTTATGACCCCACTACTAGAGCCATTTTTGAGATGGGAAATGCTCATTTCTTTGAGGATGTTGAGTTTGCAGGGGGAGATAAAGTTCATTACATTGTCTTTACGGAAGAATTACAGGATGCCCTGATAGTTATTGTTGATGACCAATAAGATGAATTAATCACATTTGGCCCACCAACAAAGGCACCACTAATTCAAGATAATGCTTCATGCTCCTCTATTCTAGTTAAACAAACATCACAACCTCAAATACAAGTGCCCTTAAGAAGATCCACTAGAGAAAGAAAATCTGCAATTCTGGATGACTATATTATTTTTCTCCAGGAACATGAGGCTGATTTTGAGATCATGGAAGATGACCCTCTTAATATAAAACAGGCCATGCAGAATTTTAACTCTCAAAGGTGGATAGATGCCATGAACGAAGAAATAAAATCTATGGTTGACAATGACCTTTGGGATCCTGTCCCATTACCCGAAGGTAAGAAGCCCATTGGCTGCAAATGGATATTTAAAACCAAAAGGAATTCAAAGGGTAATATGAAAAGATATAAAGCTCGTCTTGTTGCAAAAGGTTTTACTCAACGAGAAGGCATAGATTATAATGAGACTTTCTCTCCAGTTTCATCGAAAGACTCCTTTAGAATTATAATGGCACTTGTAGCGCATTTTAATCTTGAACTACACCAGATGGATGTCAAGACTATGTTTCTTAACGGAGACATCAATGAGACCATATAAATGGTTCAACCAGAAAACTTTGAGATCGGAGATCCAAACTCAATGGTCTGCAAATTAAAGAAGTCCATCTATGATCTAAAGCAAGCTTCTCGTCAATGGTATCAAAAATTTCATCGAATCATTGTCTCTTTCGATTTTGAGGCAAACTTAGCAGATGAATGTGTGTACCATAAGTTTAGTGGGAGTAAATACATATGTCGTCCTATATGTCGGTGACATATTACTTGCCACAAACAATACAAACCTACTTCATGACACGAAGAAATTTCTGACGAGTCATTTTGAGATGAAGGATCTCGATGAAGCCTCATATGTATTGGGCATTCAGATATATCATGATCGCTCTCAAAATATCTTTGGTTTGTCTCAAAAGGGATTTATTGAAAAAATCCTTAAACGATATGGCATGGAAGATTGTAAACCTCTAGACACTCCTATTGCTAAAGGAGACAAGTTTAGTCTTGATCAGTGTCCGAAGAACAATTTTGAAAGCCAAGAAATGCAAAAGATTCCTTATGCATCAGCTGTGGAGAGTCTTATGTATGCACAAGTTTGTACACACCTAGATATTGCTCATATTGTTGGTGTACTCGACCGATATTTAAGTAATACAGGTATGGATCATTGGAAAGCAACCAAGAGAGTCATGCGATACCTTCAGAGAACAAAAGGACATGCTCACATACAAGAAATCAGATCAATTGGAGATCATTGGGTATTCCGATTCTGATTTTGCTGGATGCGTTGATAGCAGAAAGTCTACTTCAGGCTATATTTTTCTGTTAGCAGAAGGAGCTATATTTTGGAGAAGTGCAAAGCAAGCATTGATAGCATCTTCTACTATGGCAGCAGAATATATAGCATGCTATGAAGCATCAAATCAAGGCAATTGGCTGAAGAATTTTGTCACAAGCTTGAGAACCGTTGATGGCAATGAAAGACCGCTAAAGCTCTATTGTGATTATCAATCAGCCATTATGTTTTGCCAATAACAACAAGAGCTTAACGAAATCAAAGCACATTGATATCAAGTTCCTAGTTGTGAAAGAAAAAGTTCAGACAGAGCAGTTGTTTATTGAACATATTGGGACAAACTCCATGGTAGCGGATCCACTCACAAAAGGACTGCCGCCAAAGGTCTTTTATGAGCATACTGCTCATATGGGTTTAATACCTTGTGAGGATATGTAATTCAGTGGGAGTTTGTATTTTGATGTTCATTCAGTAATAGATATATTATGGAGTTTCTTTTCATGCACGAGTAATCTCCTAAATTTAAGCATGTCTGAACAAACTTCAGTTGATCTCCATTCAGAATCCAGAGGACTAAGTTGGAAATGTACACGTATGAATCACGTGTTGTGTAATTTCCATGCTACACATCCATACATGATCTATGTCATTCATTGAATTGGTGTATGTGATCATTGTTTGGGTTTAGTTACTATTAATGTAACAAAAGCCCCTTGGTTATATGCAAGTTTGTGATGGACGAGATTGGTGGAAATGTCTTTATAATGATAGTATGAATTTGAGCTCCTAAAGTGATGATATGAAATATTTTATTAACATATATACATTTTCCAAGTGGGAGATTGTTAGATTAATTTCTTAATCTATGGACAATTATATATATGTATGTATATAATTGCATATTGTTAAGCTATCAGTTATAAATCCCACTCCATATGTGATTCACTTAATGACGACATTAAGACATTTATAACAATAAGTGTTGTAATTAATTGTGTACAGGCTAAGCTTGTCTTAATTATAATGATGGGATTAATTAAGATAGGCTTAAGAGGCTTAAGTATCTCCTCTTCCTATAAATGGGGGCCAGGTCCTTGGGTCATAGGGTAATTGACTTTTCTCCTGAGCATCCCATTACTCAGAGAAACTTCAGGAAGTCATCCGGTATTGATCCAAAAGGCCTCCCCTGAAGATTGTTCGATTCAACTAAGCGAAGACGCGATGGATCGAGGTATGTTTTACATTGATTTACATTCACGTACGATCTTCATCATCCTTGAGAATCGATGCAAGACTCCTGCGGATCTAAACTATATATATAGTTTCACTGTGACACTAAAGAGTTATTTATTAATTTATTTTTTTATCCTCTCTCAAGATTGTACTTCATCTCATAGTATACTTATGGAGTAGTTTTGCACTTAATTCTTAATAGCCACGTTGAATAGCTTCAATGGTGCAGCTTTTGAGTTGTGAAATAGTTAGTGAGAATGTGGGATATATATATGAAAAAATACTAAAGTTCTACTACTAAAAACGAGTACCAAATAATAAAAGCTTTAACTAATATTTCTTAAAAGATTGTTTCATAAACACCCCAATGGTTAGCTTTAGTACTTTGAATGAAAAATATGATACATCTTAAGAAAAATATTCCAGGTATTTATTGTCTATAATTTGAAAACTAAATATTATCACATAAATAAACAATTTATATATAAAACTAAAGATCTATGAGTTTTTATAAACACTTATATGTTCTTATATTATATGAACATGCTAAAAAAAATAAAAATATTTGATTCATGCATATATATATATATGTATATGAAGTATTGATTTTTATATTTATAAATAAATAAGTTATTTTATATCCACAGGGATAATAAGCTATTTTTATATTCAAAGGGATAAATAAGCTTTGAATAATACAAGTATGTGTTCATGAAACTTAATAATAACATTAACCCACATCAGTTGATGTGTTCTATGATATCATACGCATCACATATATACATAAGTGATTCTCATTATATGTCATAGACATAGTATATATACATAAGTGATTCTCATTATATGTCATAGACATAGTATATATACATAAGTGATTCTCATTATATGTCATAGACATAGTATATATACATAAGTGATTCTCATTATATGTCATAGACATAGTATATCAACCTAATTAAATAATAACAATGAAAATATATAGCCTTGTGATACACATCAAACATTAGCTTCAGATATTCTAAGACAGAATTAAGTCATCAGAAAACCAAAATTTAAACTTTTGATAAAAACCTCAGAAAATACTAATCATTCATCCTAAAAGGAATGTACTAACACATATTTGGATCTTGGTATTATATCTCACCCCTTAATGTTGGTATATCTTTTGTGAGTAATTAAGTTAGAGTCAAAATTTTATATTTTGTGAGTCAAATATTTCCAGGTAGAAGTTTTGACCTATTTTCAGCATGTCTTACCTAGCACCCTATTTTCTCATGAATCCCTTATTTATTATTTTCTCTACATAATTTTCCAATTATACAAATCATAAGATTTCGTCCTACTGGATTGATATGGACACACCCTAATTAAACAACACATTTCAAGAGAATAAAAAATATTTAATCAATATAAAAAATAGTATTTATATGATTACATTATGGTATAGTATTATTCAGGTATGTTTTGAATAGGTTTTGAATTATGGTAAAGTAATATTCAGGTATGATTACATTATGGTAATGTAATATTTATATGATTACATTATGGTAAAGTTTTGAATAGGTTTATTCAGAACTCATGCTTAAAGACTAGTAATCTTTATATTCAGGTATGGTAAAGTATTATTCAAGTATGATTACATTATGGTAAAGTAATATTTATATGATTACATTACGGTAAAGTTTTGAATAGGTTTATTCAGAACTCATGCTTAAAGACTAGTAATCTGTGTATTATGACCTCATCATAATCCTCTAAGTCAAATCATTTATTCATGGAATGCATCATAATCATCACACATGCATTAAAATTAATACATATTTTATAAATAAACATGGGATAAAATATGGAACGGGTTATTGGCTTGGCAGCCAATATACTTCCATCAACTACAAATGTTGGAAGGATATGTGTGTGAAGATTCATCATATTCTATGATCTTTCACAGGTACAACCTTGGCCTTGATGTACATTACACCTCGGTAACTTATTTACATCTTGTGGAGGCTCAAAGAGATCAAGTTGCATGATGAAAATAATGTCTTCCTCTATTTCCCTCGGATTAGGGTCACTTCTTTATTTTCCATAAAATTTTGTATAACATTAAAATCTCCCATTATAGTTGAAGGCGTCTCTGTATTATTGAATTTATTGATGAGGTTATCCCATTCTATGTTCCTTAGTTCCCAATGTATGATCCGAGGGTTACTATCTTTACTCCAGAAACCCAGGATTTTCCCAGTCTATTGATCCCGACATGCATCTAGGCATGTTCTGTCTCCATATCTATTGATGTATTTTTCTATGGACAAGAGGTTCTAGGATACATACAATTTGGAGTTTATAATCCATATTAATATGTATAATCCTGAAACAGGTTTTGGCTTTATTTGCCCCAGTAATTCAAAACCAGGGACTTAGTTATATAAATCTGGGTGAGGGTAGCTTAATATTCTCTTAGGAGATATAGGATTTATGCCTAGGGGGGCAGTCCTTAACCAACTTTTGGGTTGGTGAGGATGGAGACTTCATATTGCTTAAGATTTACTTGGTGTAATATACTAGATCATCCCTATATCCAGTCACTAATGTCAATTCCAATTTCCTTTGATTCTAATGATTGATTTCTATGACTTTCTCTATTCTGTAAGAGGTTAGGTTGATGCGTATAATTTCTTCCTCTCAGCAAAACTTCCTTAAGCTCACATTTCATCAATGCCCATAGGATTGATGTCCATTAGATTCATATGATTCTTCTCTCGTTAACCCATTTGAAATTCATATAAAAATTTTCCCTTGTATATCTCTTGTAATCTCCTGAAAAGATTAAATATTTTCTGCCAATTCAGAGAGAAGTTCAATTTTTTCGATCTTCTCTTATGGAATTTTCCCTCCTTGAAGTCCAACATCTCTAGCGAAATCCACTCTACTCATCAAAATTCTTACACTGTAAGTCCAACTTTTCCGACTTAAATGTCTCGGGATGTTATTTTGAATTGGCCTATTGGTGTCTATTTCAATAACATTCCAATTTTCAAAAACCTTCAATATATCTTCCGTCTTTCTAAAATCAAGACTGCTGCCAAGTTGGAAAGTAATTATAACAAACATTTTTCTCAGGATAGGCCAGGAAAAATTAATATTCTGCCTTTTAAAAGTTTTTTAAGAAAAGCTTCCACTCTCTCAGATGTTACATAAAAGTAGATAGCTATATAGTTAAACATCTATGAATTTTAGATCTGGTTTTGTGTCTAGAGTGGGTTCGATGGGGAGTTTTCCTTTGGTCCATTTTAATATTTATCTATAACAGAAGTGAAAAAGCGTTTAAAATGTCAGCAGTAAATAAATAAAGCAACCAAGTTAAACTAGTTGACAATAGCCACTAGAACGCACATACTGACAGGATAAACAATATATAAAAGCAGATAATGCAGTCAAAGTATTTTTTTTTGAACAATAATGCAGTCAAACTATATAATCAAGGATATAGATGTAGCAAGAAAGCAACATAAGGAATTGATTGTGGACGTAGGAAAGTTATCTGTGGAAGTACCTGAATCTATCTCTTAACATAAATCAATGGGGGCTGACAGATGTGCTCAATGGCAGTGAGGCATTGATGAGAATCGCATTTGGGGGTTATTTTTCTTTTTCTTCTTATAATGTCAACTGCCCCTCCATGCTCTCCAATTATTCGTCAATTTATGCTTTTGTAGGAGACCTTTATCATCATCCTGAGAGCATTTTCTAATTCTTGTCTAATACCTCCACCCTTCTGGTAATCAATCTCTCAATATATATTGTGAATCAAGCCAGGGCATATTTTCAATCCACAAGGGAAAAGGCTTCAATTATTCGGCAAACAATTTTTGAAGTTTCACTACTGGGAAATGACCCCTCTTATGAAAGAACAACCTTACAGATTTTCAGCAGTTGAGACAATCTTAGAGAGGAGACATACAGATATTATCCATTGTAATAAAGCTTCTGATCGACCACTTTGCAGGCACTTTCTAGTCTCATTTTGCGTCTGTCTCTTTATCGCTGCATCTGGACCCATCTGGAATGAATTCTTCACTGATGGAGCCTCGCCAACATTTTGACAGTATACTTGTCCATTGACCCAATGAAATGGAGTTTTTCGCAGTGAAGGCAAGATTAGAGGGCTAATCAGTTTGTCTGTGGCTCGGTTCGCCATCCTCATTGACCCGAAGAATATTGTTAACGATGCTGTCCCTGGAAATAAATTCTCGCTGCGGATCAATGACCCAGTTTCCATCCGCAATAAATTTTATCTGCAAAAGATCAGAAGTAAATATATTATCACACGAACTGACAAAGATATATTATTGGTAAACTCACTCTCTATATCTCTATCTTTCCATCTGTCTCTCAGATGTACACAACTTCCACATAAAATGAGTTCACAAATGTCACATACAACTAAAGCAAAATAAGAAGAATAGAGAATCTGTCTATTTTCCATCAATGAGTGTAAGAATAAAGGTTGCAAAGAAAACCCCGATAAATTGAAGAATAGAGCTTCAAACCTCATAAACTCCGGGGTAAAGCCACAAGACGGTTGACCACACCGTAGCTTCCCTGAAGAGGATTTCAGGAAATTCAGAAATTAAACTTTAAAAGTTAAGTAACGGAGCATTTAATTTCATTTCTAGTCTGGACAATATGAAATTTTTTTATTGCACATAGAAATAGAATTACAGCACATGCAAGGTGGTAGATGCTTTATTAAGAAAGTTCCAGTGTATGAAGTAAATTTCCTAGGAAGCTTAAAATTACACAATTTTCTAATGAAAAGCGGAAACTGAGAGGCCAGGAGGAAGGAGAAAGCAAATAATGAATAAAAGGTACCCAAGAGGTAAAAGAAAGCTACCTAGTATTAGTAAAAACTATTATTCAAACATTTACAGGCATGATCTAACTTTAATACTTTACTTCGACTGGTGAAAGGGATCATGGACACATGTCGACTGGATGCGGTGATGGTACAGGACAGGACAAGATGGAATGTGTCAAAATCTGTTTTACTATCTTCGGCATCATTCATTTCATCCCACATCCTGTCTATTAGGCTTTACGAATGGATACAGAAAAGAATGGGTGAAGATGAGTACAGAACAATATCATTACTTTTTAAAATGTGTACATTGATATAGCAATAGACATAGACATTGAGAGAGTTGGAGAAATAGATAGTGAGATCACTATTTAGCCCATTATCAGTCATCTGTCATCATTCCTCACGTCAGAAAGGATGACTGATGGGGATGAGTAAAGGAATGCATGACAGGCCTGTCATGCATTCATGAACCCTACTTGAACATCATTTAAATCATCATAGAATGATCCATGAAACTCTAAACCTCTGGACTTGGAAGAATCATCCTTCAAGAAGAGGAGTGATTTATATGATTTAATAAGGAGTTGTGAAATCAGTGCCTTGTTCCGGCAAAATCCACGGTTTTAGAAGGTGTCTGACGATCCAATGATAGCTTATGCTGCCATCCATTGAAGCTCCCAGTAACCTCCACGGTTTCAGCATATCCCCGGTACTCAAGCAAGACCTACGATAATCCAAAATTTGAAGAACTGAATATCCAAACCACAATGAGTAGTAACAGAACAGACAAAGTTCTCCACGTAAAGGAAAAGCTAGAAAGAAAGAGAGATGGGCTTATTGACCTCCTTTAGACCCGACAAGCTTTCCTCAGCCTCTTGTAGTTCTTGATCTTTGCAGGAGATAGTGTCCTGAACTTTGTTAAGCTCAGATTCAAACTTGCCTTGCATGGCGAACAAGGCAAGCTGCAGAGGAAGTTAAAAATTTCCATCAAATTTCTTTTCCGTCACGCGGCATGGCTTTGAGAAATATACGAAGCAACACAAGAAAAACAAGGGCTGACAACCTTTTCTTCCTCTAACTGTCGCTTTAAGAGTGCCAGCTCTGCCTCCTTTTCCCGCTGTGTGAATTCAGAATCCATATGGAAGACAAAAATGATCAAAACTGTAGAATAACAGTAAAGTTATAATGTAAAAATGAAAGAGCTGTAAATTATTATACCAGTAGTTCCCTCAAGTGATCAACTTTAGCTTGATCCAGTCCTCCGGCGTCAACCTTCAGGGAGGTGGAAATAGCCTCAGAAAAGGAAGAAATAAAGATAAAATCAAGTAAAATAAAATCTCTTGGAACAACTCTTCAACCAGGTCTGAAGACGAATTTCCGTTGGAATCCACATCTGGAATCTCCGATGGTACCTCCGTCTTGCTATACAGAAGGCCAGATCTGAAAAAGAAAGTTTTGATTTTTTTTGATGTTCTTACCTCGCAATTGTAAAAAAAATTTAATAGTAAAGGATCGATTCAACTAAAAAATAATGGCAATAACGCGGGTAATCAAGATCTCCAATGGTTCAAGATGAGTTGAAAAGACTAATTTATAGACGAAGGCGTATTAAAGACTGTCCTACATCAAGAACTTATTTAAATCTGAAGACTCCCGTAATAGCATAACCTTCCATACAACACAAAGCAACATAAATTGAGCCATATTTAATATAATTTTCTCCTGAAAATGAAAATAAGGAATAAATTCTGGATAGGGTAAAAAAATCGAAAGTTAACCTGACAGAAGACCGTTCATTTAGATATGGAACAGAAACTTGGTAATCGGCACCTGTAAATTGACATATCACGGACGTGTATGACATAAGAACCTCAAGTGCAAAAGTGGAAAGATAGACAACCGAATGAAGGAAAAAAAATCTTGCCTTCATCATTCACATAAGGAATTTCTTGTATGACAGACTTCGTCTCAGAAGGGATTTCATTATCGCTATGAATGAGCACACTTACACCTTCTCGAGTATCTGCCATTCAGGAAACCAAAAATTGAAAACATGATCACATGGAGAATCTGAAGACGGAGTGAAGCAAAAATAAAGGAAAAACCAATGCACCACGATATCGCTTCAAACAAAGGATGAATCAGAGTCAACTTGAAAGTTTTTCTCATATACAGACTAACCAAAAACAAAGAAAAAAATGGGTTTTGCACCTTTAGTAGATTCCAATACACCATGGTCGTCAACACCTGCCACCACCTCAAACGAAGGTGCTGCAAATTCAAAAATTAGAGTTACGGTCAACGACAGAGCAACAAACATAAATGAACAGCGAGGGAGAAAACAAAAGAAAGCAGAACACCTCCAGCCGTATGACTCTGAGGATCCTGGGCGTTTTGACCTTCTGCCACAGTACACAGCTATTAAAACTATCGTCAGAGTGAGGCAAAACTATAAACATATACCTCGACCGAACATAGAATATCATAGAAATTATTAACCTATGGACTCTTCTGCAGAAGCTTTGCTGGTAAACTCCCCAGAATGTGAATCCTCGTCAGGGCTGATGTCTCCATTTGGCGGGTTCGCCAGAAGCTTAGCAATTCCCTTATGCCCTCGTCGTCTCACAATGTATGCAAGATCCTTCCTATAATTGATGAAAAATAGGAGTAAAGCATCTGTCAGGTGATTCGTACACTAGCAAACTCAATGCGAAAATTGATTTCGTAAGTACGGAATTTTGAAGAAAACAAGCCAACCTTCCGTGATCTAAGAGTTCTTTGGTGGACGGGACGTGGTGCTCGGGAAAACCCGAGACCAGAACGAACTCCCTAAGCTCATCGCAGAGTTCGGCATTACTCTTGGATGCCCTCGATTTTCTACCGGTCCTAAAATACCACAAAATCATTCAAAAACGAAAGAAAGCCGAGAGCGCGCTACGATTACCAAACAATGCAAGCCATTAAACCTCAAATCCTTCGCTGCGCAGACCAGTAGAAGAGTTCTGTTCGAGGGAGTCTGCCGGAAAGCCCACCCAATATGCGGCAAAGGGCGAGTCTTTGAAGGGAACGATGGCGGGGTCGGGAGACGGCAGACAGCCATGGCGAGAACCCACTACGGGAACGCTTCGACTAGAGATGGGTCGATCATAAAATCGACGGAGAGCCTGAGAATTCGAAGAACTAGGGTTGAATTCTTCTCTATCTACCCGCCAGAAGTGAGAGTGTTCGTCGTGTTCGATGTATGGCAGCGGTTTAAGCAGCAGAGAACGCGCGGCAGCCATTTCCTCTGCCAACTCTTCCTCTGTCCTGCAAATTTTTGTCAGTTTCTGAATTGCAAGGTTCAGATATAAATGCCCTTAAGGCCGTTTGTTTGGCCTTTTTATAAAAATGTACCAAGTGAAGATTCAGATTCATGTTATTAAAGTCAATTTATCTGATTATTACAAAGTCAATGAAGATGAAAGTATAAAGAAAATGCTATGGTTATCCGTCGGATTAATAACATAAATGTTATGGTTACATAAAAATTATTTATTTTAGAACGATTCATCTGAAGAACTGAGGCACGAGTTTACGAGAGGGAGGGAAGAGAAGGCAACAAAGTTAAGTGGCTTCAAAACCAACGCCTCGAGAAATAGCCATTCAAAAGATGAATACATGGGGATCAAAGAACCAATTGAGCAAAGTCTGATGTTTCCCTGATCAGCAAGCAGTGGATCCCCTCCAGAGGATTGGCTTTTTGGCTTGAAGGATGGGTTTTGGTGGTCCAGAGGAAAGGTGTAATAGTCAATGCATGATTTAGGGTGTGTCTCAAGAGATACATGTGTATGGGTGTAAGCCCCCAAAGTAGGTGGCATTGCTGCATAGAGGCCTGCATGCTAACTATAGAGGACACATCCGTATATTTGAACTCAGAATAGGGGATCGCGTCCTTAAACGTCGACACCACACGCATCATGGTTGGTGAAACCCAACCCTAATCTTTGAAACTAATGCCCATTAGGTGCTCGTGCTTGTTGGCACACAAGCGCGGTGGATCAGGTCAGACGCCGCGTGTGAAAACTATTTGAGGGCGCGAGCGCGGGCACTAAGCGCTGCATAGGTTGGGCGTGTGGGCCGCATGCGCTGTGTGTGCGGGGCACAGGGCGAGAGACATGTGAGACGACTGGCGCATAGAGAGCACCAAAACGGCTGCTGGGTGTGGGGCGCCCTTGTGAGTAGTGTTGTGGCATGCAAAGCAAAGGTTTTGGGCGCCGAGCACGACAACGCCAATGTGGACCAAGTGGGGAGGTCTCAACGCGGGTGTTGGTGGCGCTTGGAGCATCGAGGCTGGGACCGAGCACCAAGGGTGTGGTGGATGGGCCATCGGGCTATGACCCACGGGCACGTGGCGCCCGCCCCTAGGGTACACTTGTAGCGGTGGTGCCCGTAGGCATGCGTATGGGCCTGTGAGCCTCAAGGCATAGGAGCGCCACTACCCAAGCACGCGTAGTGCCTCATCTAGCTAATTTGGTATCATCCTAGGTCTTCCTCCATGTGATGGCTACAACCGCTGATGTAGTCTCATTCCTTATAATACAGTGTCCCAAATTCACGTGTGGGGCCTGTCCCACCTTCCCTCCTTAACCTCCAAGCAATCTAAAGTTGTCCCAAGAGACCTCCGATGCACAAGCAAGGCTGCTCAGCATTTCTGCCCAAAGTGTTGAGCCTGGTACGTGTTCAATCCAAGCATTGTTCATAGCTCCTGATTTGATTGCGTGACAATGGGACTTAGACTGAAAATGTAGAAATGTATGAAGATGTTATCAACAGATTTAAACTAATGATCGCAATTCATTTTCTTTATTACTTCTTTATTCCACAAGAGGAAGTACCATAATGGCTTATCGCATTAACATGTTCGATTGATACGCATAAGAAAGTGTATATTCCATTTAATGTAGATTTTATTTTTAAAAATCTGTCAGTTTTTTTATTTGTGTCAATCCATCTTTCTCTTCGACAATAAGAAATTGGAAGAGATTCAACGAGGGATTAGTGTGCCAATGGAAATTTGAGTTATTCTGCTTACGAAGAAATAAACCATTAAAACTACACTTGCTAATGTTAATGCATGACTTAAAGAGTCTATCGTGATACATATGCATGGCCTCGTCTGAAACTACGGAGATGACTGATGACATATTTAATGCATAAATGATTAATGAGATGATAAAATGATTCAGATTTATTGCTTTTAATGGACGATTATTAGTGTAACTTCCAAATTTATGCAACAAAATTTTCAATTATCATAATGGTTAATCTTATAAAGATGATTGATTAGTGGCATATGAAATTTATAATATGTAATGGAGATTTAAATTTGAATCAACATCATTTTATTTGTTTACTTTCACCAAAAAATTGGGTGTATCCAAGATTTTCTCCAAAGGGAAGAAATGATAAATCATTTGTTAAGATACATTTGAAATAAAAATATGAGCCCAAGGATGATTTTGGTCCAATATCTCTCATCAAGTAAAGTCAAAACATAATCAGTTGTCAAGTAAGCCTTATAAACAAACTTAGAACAAATAGTATTAAGGGTAAAAAAATAGATGCATATGCCACAATTATTTAAATCATGTGACATATTTTTTCTTGCAATACCATATACTTTATTTTATTATAAAATAAAAATTGTATCTCAAATAAAATTTTAAAATACGTTTTACGAAGAAAAGTATATTATCAGAGAATAATTATTTATTCTTATTATATATCCTAAATTATGATTAATACATAAAAATAATGAACTCTAGAATATATGAACAAGATTTAAGTGTAAGCCCCAACAAGGATTTTCATTAGGTTCTGGATAATAAATTTATTTAAGTTATTATATCAATTTCAAAAAACTGTTTTAACACTCAAGCATCAATCGACCACTGAATTCCATGATATATATTTGAAACCTGTCCATAAAAAATACTTCAAAACTGATGCTTGAGTTGGTATTTAGAAGTGAAACTGTAGTCTCTAAGGTCTTCTGTCAAATAATACAAAGCACAGCCCAATAGCCATCTACCTGAACATAGCGAAGCACACCAATATACTAAAGTACTTTCTGAGCGAAACGCATGGAAAGAAAGCAAATCCCACCACGGAAAACAAAAACTATTCCCATTATAGGTTTTTGTTCCAAAAAAATTATTCACCAGAGTTCTTTAATTTATAGAAAATTCCTTCTTAAGTATATATCGTCAGGGGGTATATATACTAGAAGTCATGTTGTATTTAAATATATGTTTTTCTCAGACAAACTGGTTTATAATAGGATTGACCAGCCATCAGTTATTTTATTAGAGTATTCTATCGAAGATACCTTTTATATCACTCACACAGGTTTATTTATTGACATTATTTATTTTAAATAGAAAAACTATAGTCTTTCAAGAATCACCATTTAATTTTCAATATAAGTAACCATGGATAAATTATGTACTTATTGACCTGATTTAAAGATTTTTCACCATCGACCAACAATTCAAACACACCTTTGGAAATTTTGATTCTATGTACATTTATTTTCAACCTTTTTTAAATATGTATTTGTCTCATAATTTTATTCCAATCACATTTCCAATAAATCAATCTTACATTCTAGAGCCAATTTGATCAAAAACAATTTTCACATATATAGAAAATAAAATGAGAATGTCGGGTTATTTGATGGTCCTTCCTACATTTTATAGGTATCATTGATTATTCACCTTTTGAACAAAAACATTTCTTTTCATTATGTTATAGTACCTTTCTTCCTCAACTTATACTAACTAATATAACCAAATTCTTTTTAAGGCAAAAAATGTAATGGTCAACTGGAAATGATTTATAAACTTACAATTTCTATTAAATAAATTGTGTCACGTGTAATGAGGAGGAATTAGTCACATCATATGTCAAAATATTTTATTCAAGTAATAATATACATCATATTTTATTCAAGTAATACTATACATTTTCTTGATATAATTATAATATTATATACTACTGAATAATTTTATTATATCTCAAATTATGTGAGAAAACATAAGGACGATCTTATGTTTTCTCAAATTATGTGAGAAAAAATTATGTGAATAATTTTATTACTATCTATTCCTACTCATATGATGAGTATGGATGATCTTGTAGTCATTATGTGGAGACACTAAGGATATATAGTGGGTGCGTTTTTGTGGAAAGAGTTCATTGAATTAATCTGTTGGTATCGTTGAATGATACTATAAAAACTGTCATTAAGGTTTATTCACATCATATTTGTGTAAGTGGTCCTTAGACCTGAGACACCAAAGACGTCTTGTGGATGAAAATTTGTTCATTGACTATGACTTAATAGTTTATATTCATGGAATTCCAAATAGTTTTAGTTCGTATGCAACAAGAAGTTCACAAAAATAATGAGAGATCAAGATGGGATGATGTGCCCTTGATATTTGTAGATATAGATCAAGAAAAACAATGCAAGGAATTCATTGGCTGAGGTAGTAGAATATTAGATAAAAGTGCTCTGATGATTTCTGAACGCATCGGTTCTAACTAACATGACCAATTAGGATCTGATAGTTGACCACACCCTATGTAATACTTGGAGTGTCCATATGATTTTGGGACTATATGAACATGATAACCAATGACATAAATGTTCCATGAGTGAGCCAATATATGAGGTGTAGCTTAACATCCCACGAGTAGGAAAGTCAACCTATCGATTAAGTTATATTGAATCTTGATTATCTAAAATATACAATAATTAGTTTGGAAGTCCAATAAAAAATTATTGGGCCAAAAAATTGTTTTTATTTTTTAGGTAATAATAAATATGATAAAGAAAGTGATACGATATTATTTTTTATTTTTGTATAAATATTAAAGGTAATGAATACACATGATGATGCAATATACTATAGTTCTATAATGAAAGGAAATATTAGGACAGGCAGTAGAAGAACTATCTTTAGATTTTTTATTAAGATATCAAAGTAATAAGTCAAAGATAATATACTAAGTAGGAAATATTGCTAGTATGTATATTTACTTTATTTGATATTTAGGTTATATCTAAGATATGATAAATATATAGATACAGTAATTTAAGATTTATGGAGATAGTCGATAGGGAAATTTTATTTTGAATAAAATATGAGAGAAAGGATTGAAAGAAAAAAGGATATGATATAAAATGGTAGTATGAAGAGATTGGTTAAGTATATATATGTTAATGGAATGATGGGAGATAATATATTTTATGAGTTTAATATTAAGAGACATAGAGAGAAAATATATTTTAATTTCAGCATACTCACAAGAATCTAGATAGAAAGGTAGAGCTAGAAGATAATACATGAAAAGAGTAATTAAGAGATAGTTATATGCATTAATACATGGTTAGGAAGATAAATTTTATTGGTAAAATAAAATTGTATAATTCTACATATTTATAAAATAAAGTTTATAATATAAAATTGAAACCAAATGAGAGAAAGCCATGGAGAATTTTAGTGCCCAATAAGTGTTGGATGAAATGCGTAAAAAAGATGCTATTCAAAAAGTACAATGCAAAACTGGATTGTGGAATGGATTTAGGCTAAATCTAATAATAGAACTATGATCAACACAAAATTATACCAATGATGTTCCAGTATCTCACCAAATTTTTCCTCATTTGACGAACAAGGATGGAGGGGCCGATTGTTGCCCCCTACTGTCGATGTGCTTCCCCCTCATCTTCCCCTCCATGCTGACTAAAGAGAAAATTTTAGAGATCACCTAGTGCTCCTCTCTCTTTGCACTAACCAAAATATATATCTGCACTTGGGTTCTTCACGTCACCTTAGACTCCGCGACGTGACTGATGACATGCTTGGCCTTGGTCAATCTCTGCCTCCCTCCCCCTCACTTTCTAGGTTGATCTCTCTTTGTTTTGGTCTCCCCTACCCCTTCTTTCTCTCTCGGACTGGCTCTACCTCTTTTGGTTCCCCTCTCTCTCTTTGGGTCGATTTATCTTTCTCTTTCGGGCACCCCCGGCCCCCTCTTTCTTTCTCTGAGACTCACTTTCTCTCTTTCAGCTTCTCTCTCTCCCTCTCCCTCTCTCTCTAGGTCAATATCTCTTTCTAGGTGAATATCTCTCTTTCTAGGTCAATATGTCTCTCTTTGTCTCACACTCAGTCTCTCTCTCTTTTGGTCTCTCTCTCTCCCTCTTCCTCCCTCCCTCTCTCAATCTCCTTCCCTCTCTCAATCTCCTTCCCTCTCTCTCCCCCTCTCCCTCTCTCTCTTTCATTCTCACTCTTGCTCGCTTGCTCTGTCTCTCTCATTGTATTCTAGAATTAACACATTTTTTATTTTTTTTCTTCCCCCCTTTTCATCTTTCTCATTTCTGACATCATCATCCTCTGTGAAGGCTGTCCTGTCATGTGACACGTCCGAGAGACTGCGTCACTGTAACGTCACTCATCACAGTATTTTTATCACTTCATTTGTCACTGTCACGTGGCTGAAAATCATCATTTGCCATTGTCACGTCATCAGTCATGGATCCATCCCCATGACAGATGATGTTTGCCATTCCCTAGCCTGATAGAATCTCACGCCCAATATTGCAGGCTGTTTGATGAGATTTTTACTGACCATGACATAAAGCTTTATGCCCTTGCCAATAGTTGCAAAGTCATCCCTGTGGATGTTCATGGCCTACAACATGAAATGACCTTAGGACCCACAATCAATAATCAGAATGCAAAGCGAGAGATAGATAGATAGAGACCAGCCAGATAGTTGCCTAATGATTGTTGAAAACATCAAAATTGATGTTCATCCATCGTTCCTTGATGATAATGCAATCTATTAGATTGTAAATATAAGATAATAAAACATATGGATTGTGATACCTGAGTTGTTGTCAGTGACTGGTCAATAAAAAATAGTTCTTTTTAGATGATAGTGCAGGTGTTTTAATGCATCAAATCATGGTAATTAGGGAGTAAATCTTTTGACAGGCTTTATTAACTGCAAAGGCTATGTCTGCTTGATAATCACAAATAACATGCTAACTTTATAGTAATTTCACACACCTTATGCGTCTATTCTCCTTCAAATCATCATAAATCCATGTTAGTTGAGTTTCAAACAAATTATTTCACTTTTATAATGAATTTCCTATTTTTCTTTATTTTTCTTTATTTTAACATAATTTGCTGACCTCAAATTCATGATAAAATAATTTCACAAGTCCAAAAATATATGTTTAGATATATTTAACCATTTAAATATCTTTATTATATTTCTATGGATTTTCTAGTATTTTATGGAATTTTCGTAAGTTAAAGTCATTTATAATTCGTAATTTTTGTAAGGAAATAATTTATAATTCAAAAATACAGATTTTGAATTTAATTTTCAAAATTTAATAAATTGATAGACTTTTCCACACCCAGAATTTTGTCCCAGGTCTGCAATAGGATATACAATTCTAAGGAGAGAGGAATTCGGAGGAGAGAGAAAATTGGATGGGGTTAGATCACTCTAAATTGAAACGATGATATCTAATGATCCAGATGCAATTTTGGGATGAAATTTGGAGGTTAGGTCCTCATTTCCCGCCTCTATCCATCCAACATATTGGATATATAAATAGAACACCCATAATTGTGAAAAAAACATCCTTGTATTTTATTTTTAATTATGATTAGCAGAGTAATTAACTCGTTCAAAATCTTGTAGGGGTCCATTCTCCAATACAAAGGTAGGTATGCTATATTTATATTAGGGTGTTGAATGGATCCTACAATTCTCCTATACAATGTATGGTTAACTGAATCATTTATAGACAATGATAACATTGAGTGGATAAAGGGTTACTATGATCCAATTTTGAACCGTGCAAAATATGAGAGATGTATATGGATTGAGGTAAAATATTTCCCTTTTCATGATTGGTAAGTTCAATTCCATGACAATATATGCAGATCAAAGATATTAGATATCAAATTTGGAATGTAAATGTGCCACTAAAATGTTGACTTATGTAGAGTAAGGCAAATTGTATGTTATCCAAATATACCAAAAAAATGGGAAAGCCAAACTAAGGTTTTAAGAATGGAGATATCTCAGTTTTTATGATGTAGGACGACTAGGAAATGGACGACTGGAGGGATGGAGAGATGATAAGGACGGATGGAAGGCAATGAATGGATCGGGTGAGAGAGGGATAAAACAGACCACAGAAATCCACACGATCGAATTCAGAGATTAAAACCGATGAAATGCTGGTGGTGCAGCTCCGATCCTCGTCGAGGGCGGGAGTAGTGTCTTCACCCACCGCGACGATGTCGAAGCACCAAAATCAATACCCGAATTCACGTCTCGATAGAAACTCTCGAAGAGAATTGTAGGAAAATCCAAATCAAAACAAATCTGATGACGGTGGAGACTTCTCATGGAATACTGGACGGAGAACACTTCGACACCAAAGAGTTCAGGCGTACCTTGGGACCGTAGTGCGTGAAGAGGCTCCGGGGAATTCTGATCGTGACAAGTCTGGGCGAATCTGGCCATTGAGCAGCCCACTAGACGAGAAGGCTGGGCGTTTCGGGCGTTGTACGGCCGTGGCAGAGAGCGAGACGAACGAACGGGCATGGACGGAGTAAGCGGGCGCGGACACTGTCCTAGGCGGTCTGAGGTGGCTGCTGTGGGCGCCCTTGGGTGGCGGCCCTGGCCGACCAGGGGTGGCGCCTTGGGCGGCCTAGGGTGGGCTGCCTTGGGCGGCCTTAGGCGGTAGCCCTGGGCGGCCTGGGGCGGCTGCCTTGGGTGCCTGCCTTGGGCGACAGAGAGAGAGAGAGAGAGAGAGAGAGAGAGAGAGAGAGAGAGAGAGAGAGAGAGAGAGAGAGAGAGAGAGAGAGAGAGAGAGAGAGAGAGAGAGAGAGAGTGAGAGAGAGAGAGAGAGAGAGAGAGAGAGAGAGAGAGAGAGAGAGAGAGAGAGAGAGAGAGAGAGAGAGAGAGAGAGAGAGAGAGAGAGAGAGAGAGAGAGAGAGAGAGAGAGAGAGAGAGAGAGAGAGAGAGAGAGAGAGAGAGAGAGAGAGAGAGAGAGAGAGAGAGAGAGAGAGAGAGAGAGAGAGAGAGAGAGAGAGAGAGAGAGAGAGAGAGAGAGAGAGAGAGAGCGAGAGGGGGAAGGCTGATAAGCCAAAAATAGGGGTGAAAATTACGCAAATTTTTTAGCCCTTGTCGTTGTGAATTTTTGGCTTATGCAATAAAATTTATAAAACTCTACTTAATATGTATAGTGATAAGTATGAGTGTCGTCCAAGGGAGGCAAGTAGGAATTTCAATTTGATTTTATTTTTGGTGTTTTAGATCCTAATTAGAGTGAATTTGATCTTCAATGAGGATCAAGTCACCCTAATTAGGTGAGAATTTAGAGAGGGGGGTAGAAGAGATGAGATGAAAAGAAGAAATGTGGGCTCTAGATTGAATTAATTGATCCAATTGGATGGATCAAAGAATTCAATTAGAGAGGTTGGAAGAAATTTTTGATTTAAGTTTTGGTTGGTTTTGAGAATTCGCTAAATCAGAAATAAAAAGGGAAATCTTAATCTCCTAAGAATTAAAACTAAATTTTTTAGAGTTTTCTTTTGGAATGCAATTGAATGCCAAGGTAAATCCCTCAATTTCTCCTCTCAATCCTAATCAGGGCTTGTACATGCCGCTCAAGCCAAGCGATTTAGAAGTTCAGATCAGAATAGAGATGAAGAAACAAACAACTTAACCTAATTCATTCAAAATGCATAAAAGTTCAAATACAACCAAGGAAAAAAAGTACCAGATAACTTGATCCAAGCTAGAGCTCCTCCCTGTCTTGCAGCTGTGATAGAGCACCATCCAGAATGAGCTCCCCCTCTCGAAATTTAGCTTTTATACTTAGGTTATAGGGTAAAAATCACCATTTTACCCCCGTTTATTACTTAATATTTATCTATCAATGTAGGCTAGATCTGAATGATCTAACCGTACAGATAGAAAGAGGGGATCAAGATGAACAAATCCATAAAAAATCATCTCAATCGGACTTCAGGATCAAAAGTTATTAATAAATCAATTTTAAACCAATTTAATCCATTGGATTTAAAATTGATTTATTTATTAGTTTCGTTTTTAAACACGCAATGACGTGTCGCTCTCTCATTGGCTGGCGCATTTTGAATCCTCCTTTTTGCAGAAAAGTCCTTAAAAAGCCTGGAATTGCTTTTGGACGTCGCCCAAAAGTAATTGCGTATATGCCCCTGGCGCACTCTCTGTCTTCCAATTTCTCCTAAAACATTATAAATATATATTAAAAATTGCAATAAAACCCTGAATGATTTTAAATAGGATCTTTACGCCTGCCGTGGCGACCGAGAGTTTTTTTCAGGGTCTTTTTGCAACGAAACGTTGCAAAAAGCCCCCGAAAAGTCTAGAAATTGCATAAATATATTTTTTTCTCTTATAAATATGCCCTTTTTTCATAGAATAAATGCATTTCTTATTGAAATAAATCCCAGAAAATTCCTAAAAATTCGTAAAAAATTCTAGAAAATTCTAGAAAATTCCCTGATTAATTCCCATGTTGATAAATGTCGAAATAAACTTTTTAATGTGCCATTTTCATCCAAAAATAATTATTTCGAGCTTCAATAAATCCTTAAAAATTCATATAATTAACAGAAAATTAGGGAAAAATCAGAAATTACTTGGAATCATTATTTTTGTGTAAATATATGATAACAACCCAAATTTAAGCCTTTTAAATGCATAAATCATGCTAATAACATGAAATAAAGACCGAAATTAGGGTGTTATCAAAGGCTGGCGGCGGCAGCGCTAGAGTTGAAGGAGGGATAGGGGGGCTGGGCAGTCCTGCAAGAAGAGTTAAACAAAAACTCGATTCTTGAATAATGACTGCCTAATTGTTTCTTGAAACAATGGCCTATACATATATGCCTTGGAGGAAAGAGAAAATATAACTTAAAGACGAGAAATTAAAGACGAGGAATTAAAGAAGCGAGACGTGCTTCATGTCACGCCAAGGGGCAGTTGTTGATCTGCTGTTGGCGATGTGTCATGATGCGTGAAGGAGCATGCGTGCGTGGAGACGTGTGAGGAGACGGTTGCGGCGTGTCCGTGGCGGAGGCGTTGACGTCGGTTGACTGTGGTGGTGTGTCTGTAGCGGAGATATTGACTTCGGTTGATGGTGGCGGCGCGTCCCGTGTCGATGCATTGGCGTCCACACCGCCATTTTTATCCTAGGAAACCAAGACTATAAAGAAATGTAAATATACTAAAGCATGCGTGTGGTGATTGTTTCAGACTGTTAATATATTTATATAGGAGACACATGGTTAGGATAGTTTGGGTTTTAAAACGTAGGCAGGCATTCCTATTATAGGTTCAAGCGAGTGAGTTTGAGAGAAATATAGATAGATAAATTGATAGATATATCAATAGGTATATATAAACATATAGATATATAGATAGATAGATAGATAGATAGATCGATAGATAGATATATCAATATATATATATAGATAGATAGACAGATAGATAGATAGATAGATAGATAGATTGATTGAAAGTAAAATCAGAAAAATCAATGATCTTTGCTTATTCTAGTCCATACAAAGAAATGACCACTATGGAAGCTGAATGTGAGGCATTATTTGATGGTTTGGAAATATGTAGACAAAAGTGAATTAATAATTTATTTGTGGAATCTAACTCAGTGATATTATGTCATATAATTAATAGCCATGCGTGTAAAGTATGGAAGCTACAACCTTGGTGGGAAAAAATCAAGTATATATTCCAATGACAAAACAGATTCTAGATATCTCTAAAAAAGGCAACCAGGTAGCTGATTGACTCACTAATCATGCATACTGCCAACACAAAAATGTTTTCTTTTGCAGGGTCGAGAAGTTGCCAAATCATGTACGAGGCTGCTATCACATGGACAAATTGGGCTTGCCATCGATAAAAGGTAAAATACATGGCACAACAGTGTCAAAATTCACACGGGGAAGGAATGTGTCAAAATTCACACGAAGAGGAACAAACCCTCAATAGGCGGAGAAAAAACCAAGACAATCGAGAAGAAGTTGCCCCAAAAGTACAGCAGACAACCTTCAGCACAGCATCCCTAGGACATGACAAGAGGTTTCACAAAGAAAAAGCAAGAGACATACGTCCTGTCGTTGAGCTGGAGATTAAGAAGACGAGTTAGTTGAACTAAATCCAACAGGAGATAAATCCAGCCAAAGAAATCGAAGATGAAGCAGGGAAGGAGCATCTCTCACCACAACAGGTCAAAGCAAAGTAAACAGTAAGATGATGAATCAACTCTAGTCAGGTATGCGAGACAAACATCTAGAGCCGCAAAGAAATGCTGGGGAATGAAAATGGCAGACAAGAGGGATGGAACAAATCTAACAGATCGAGATCAATGGTGATAAATAGCTACACACCAGATACCAGCAAAAATGGAGCATCGACCAAGCTAGAAATATTAAGTCAAATCAACGCTAGTCAAGAGCTCAAAATTCTCAAGTCAGAAGTTAAAAAAGGCTACAACTCTTATATCAATGGTGTTTGCTAAAAGGGCATCTCAAACAATGTATTTTCACGTTCAAATCAATTAAATTTTCTTTTAAAAAAAGATAGATAGATAGATAGATCTATACATAGGTAGATACATAGATAGATAGATATATATGTAGATAGATAGATAGATTGGGGAGTGGCGGAGCTTGGTCATCGGCGGGAGCACTAACCTTCGCGGTTGGGGATGGAGAGAAAAGGGGAGCAAATGGCGGACATAACAAGATAAAGGGAGGTCAGAGAGACACAACAAGGATGCCAGAGAGAAACAATAGGGATGTTGACAGAAATATAGATTGACGGAGGTGGCGCCTGTGTTTGCGGTCGACGGTGGAAAGAGTGGTGTAGATAGCAATGATGGAACTAAGAAACGATGGATCTAAGGCAGAGAAACAAAGGACCAAGGAGAGAAGGAGAAGCAGGAAGGAGCATAGAAAAAGAGAGGGAGGCAGAGAAACGATCGACTCTCCTCTCCCTAATTTCAATTTTTCGGAGTAAGAAACATGAAGAACAAGGCGGATGATCTGCTAGCTGAAGGAGTTTTACCCCCAAACTGAAGGATCTGGGACTGGATTCTCAACCGATTCTTAGGAGGTTTACCCACAGGTAATACCAAGTGTATCAGGGATCTGCTAGCTGGAATTTGCTCTCTTCACCAGAATCCTCTCCCCAGATATTCCCCCAGGTATGATCAAACTCATTAAGATTACAATTTGATATATTTTAGCTGATATTCTTTAATAGATTGAGATAAAATTTAGGTATATTAACTTGATATTCACATTGTGTTTTACACCTGCTTATAACTGGTCATTTTCTGGTCACTATGCGTATCTCCCGTTCTTGGTTTTTTAAACATAAACCAGATCACAAGAAACATCGCATTCAAAATACGATAGACATAAAACCAGAAAAAATTCGATTAGGGCAAACATTATAGTTATCTACTTATAAGTATCATTCATGAGAGTGAGGGAAATACTAGGACGACTAGGCATAAAAAAATAGATAAATAAAGGAAAAAGAAACAAGAGCAAGTGGGAGGCATGACTTCAACACCTAAACTCGTTACATCGATCCCACCACTAGACTCAGAGTCTAACCGTAAACCTCTTTCAAGACAACAGCACCAAAAATTTGAATCTCGTCATCTGCATCTTGACGAGCAACTTGAAGTCTCTAAATTTGAGCTTGCCAATGACTTAGATTTCATTCCGTGTAAAGAAATCTTGCAGGAATTAGGAGTATGGACTATTCTCACAATTGATTTAGATATCCCAATACAAAAGGATTTGATCGAATAACTTTTTGTGTATTACATACCAACCCAAAGGAAAAGCTGGATTGACAATGCTAGGATTTCGATGAGTCGGCCAGACTTGGTAGGGGAATTGGACTTGAGTGGAAAAAAGAAAGTTCCATAATAGCAAATCTGACATTATTATTCCCCAACCTGAGGATTGGAAAATTGTATCTCGATTACTGGAAAATCTCCTCAAGTATTGGCGCGCTTGAGGAGGCAAATTCAAAATTGAAAAATTGGGAACTTTTGGGATAGCATCAAAATGGATACAAGAAAGATGACCGATTTGAATTGAATGGACAGGCCTTTTATGGAATATTATGGAATACACGATTCAAGAGGTGATGGATACAGGAACGTGCCATTTCGCACAGCTATCTCAACTTATGAAATAGACTACAAAACCAAACATTTTGCAGGCATGAGAAAATGGAAGGAACAGAGGAAATGGATAAAGACAGCATCTCTAAATGTGCAGGACGATAATAGGCCAAGCTGTAGAAAGCTAGAAACTGGTATGGAACCTAGTATTTCTTTCCAACACTAGATTTAAAAGAAAAGCATAATAGGAACACCAGAGTAAAAGTCAAGATGATAATATGAATTCTGATAAATCTGCAATAGTTGAAGAAACAGTATGTGATGGAGGCAAATTGCATATTAATTTTTAAATGTCTTTGTAAGTTAATTTGCCTATAATCAAATAATTTTTAATAAAGATGTAAACTTACTCAAATATATAAAGAGAGTAAGGTCGTCTCCACAGAGACTGGCATTTAGAGATATTTTTAATTATTGAGTTGTTAGTTAATAAACAATAATGATAAGGATAGTAAGTATAAGAAGAAATGAGTAGTTACTAAGTAGAGGGAACACTAGGTTAATAAGAGAACTACATAGTATAGAGGGATACTAATAATGATTATCAATAAGGTTATAGAAGAGTAATGTTATTCATAGTAAGATTGAAGGAGTTACGTAATAAGAGTAATTAGTCTAATAAGAGTAAATAAGAAGAAGAATAGAGTAGAGGTTTGATAGCTAGGAAGATGAAAAGTAATTATTTGATTATAATATTATTAATTAAGTAGCTAGATTGATATAGAGATATTAGAGAGGGAAAGGGGAATATTAATAGTAATTAATCAGTATTTATATTAATATAAGGTTGCCTATAGTGGCAGAAGATAGCTTATATAGGTTTATTGTTCATTATATAGTTAATATATATATTTCATATGTTTTTACAGTTTTTAGGAGAAGAACTTCAAGAGAAACAAGAGTGGTTATGTGGACACCCAAGATATATTCGACAGATTACCCGAAAGAAATCAAAATGAGGTATATAGATATTTATTTGTTTTATATAATTTTTCTGAGCCAAAAATAGGGAGAAATAAGGGTCATTTGGACATATATATTTTAATATGTTTTTTAAGTATAAGTCGACGTGAACTTACATAAATTGATGGGAAATTGTGACTGCACATTAGGAGCTCGAAGAATGCCCCAATGACCGATATCTACTAAATGCGATGAAAAGAAACACATCCAACTTTGATTTCAATAAAATTCGAGTATCCAAGAAGTTAACAAATTAAAAAAATCTAGCTAAGAAGATCAGATTGCTCGCCTGAATCTCCCTGATATGAGTGGCATAGGATGGGGGCACCGTTCGCTGCCCCCTAACTTCGGCGTGCGTCCCTGCCACTCTCCTCCATGCTGGCAAGAATCCAAGAAGCTCCAATGCTCCTAAGGCGCCGTCCTATACATTTCAAATAGTGGGGAAAGTTCACTCCTCTTCCCTGGTTGGTCTCGCCATCGGAAGGGTCTCCCGTCGCTGCTCTGGACAATGGTCAAAAGATAGGTGAATTTGTGGCTTTTAGCCCCCCTTTAACAGCTTGGGAGGGACCTCTCAGGCCATCTAATGTAGGGGGACGGCCCTGGGGGTCCTCCCAGACTGTTGGATCACCCCGTTATCCCTGCTTGTCGGCCAAAAATGGCCTTCGACAACAGTGTCGACAGCTAGGGGCGAGGTTGGACCAAACTGCCCTTGGCCATTCGATTACCCTCATCTGGGTCCAAGGGCTAGGATTAAATTGCAGTCGTGGACCTGGATTAGTTAGGTGTACCCTCGTCCCCCACATCAGCATGCCTTATCAGCCACCCCGTCAGCTCTCCATCAGCGTCCCTTCCTCCCATTCGTCCATAGTTGGGTTCTGCATTTGCGTCATCTTCACTAACGAATAGGAAGATGTAAAACAAATAAAATAAAATGGGGTAGATCTCACCACCTGATCTTCGTTAAGAGGATCAGATAGATGAGTTCATACCAGTATTCTAAAGTTAGCTCGAGAAGACACAGGCTTCGGGCTGGGTTGGCTCGAAGCCCAATCGTAGTTTTCTTTCTTAATTTGATGAGATCGCAGTCGCGATCCCTTGGTTACTCATCGACCCTGCCCTAGGTTGTGGCATGTAAATCCCATATGGCAAAAAATTAAATCATGAGACATTATATTACTTTTGATATATATTTCCTATCAAATTTAAACAGCTTACCACTCTTGCTTGCGATTCCTCCTCCGTCTCTGTGAGCCTGTAATTGGGCCTCTATGGGGCCTCTATTTGGGGGTTGGCTGGTCCTGCTGCCGTGGGCCGCCCCTTGCTGGGTACGCCAGGCTCGAATGTCACCGCTCACTTGCCTGCAGCTTGGCTTGGGCGCCTTTGTGCTTGGTTTGGTCCTAGCTGGCCCTAGCCTAATAAAAACCTCTTTTTCTATTTTCCCCTTTTCTTATTTATTTATCTCATTTCATTTTCACTCATTATCTCTTTCATTTTCTTTTCTTCAACCTTGACCTCACCCCAGCTATAACCTAGATAACATACCAAATAGAACAATATAAATTAACATGTCTTAAATATATTTTTATTAAGAAATTCTTGAGTGTGAACAACATGTAAAAAATGACATTAAAATGCATTTTTTATCACTTTCGCTATTTAGTGCATGAGATGCAAATTGTAGCCCTATTGAAGATAATACATATGAAATGTTCCCAAAATGACTTTAAAATAAGTGTGATTGCATGGTACATTTCGGGTCTATCAGTATGCCAAATGGAAAAAAGAGAATACTTGGAAATATTAGACAACAATGAAAGCAGCCAGCTACTAAACACAAAAACCATTCCTCAACTGGTTGAACTCCCAAACAACCATTATAAAGGAGAAGCAACTTCTCCGATGACTAGAAAAAATTTATCCCACACTAGACATAATACGCGATCCAAACTTATTCCTAGATTATTTACCGAGTTTCCATTCAAAGTTAAACATATGACATGGAAACTGATGAAGAAAAAAAAAGCACCAACTATCATATGCAATATCTAACTTGGAAGATCTGACTCCCACTTCCATCAGTTCAGTAATGTCTCCAAATTGAACTCCTAAAATCAACCTCTGTACCAAAAAACACAGGACCCTCCATCAGAACACTGCCAAAATCTGGTCAAATTTCTATCAGATCCTTTAAAGAAGCTCTCTTGGCACAACCATCAAGACATGGAGAAAAAAAACACTAACATACCAAGAGAATGTGGACATATAAATGATATTATTCCAAAACGAATTCAGCAAATATATGCGAGGAATTATTCTATATGTGATGGAATTAAACTCATTACATTTTCATATGAGGAAATCATGTAGATGGATCAACCGTTTCAAAACACACTTGTAGGTAAATTCACATATGGAAGGCCAAGCATTGACTTTATTATTGCAAAACTAGATCAGTTAAATATCTTTCAAAATGACTTCATAGTTACAGCTTTGGATGAGAGACATGTCCTCATACCATTCCACAATCAAATTGATTTTAAAAGAGCCTGGAGCAAAAACATTTGGAAAATGGACAAGGTGACTATGAGAACATTTATATGGATACCAGATTTTTCATCAGAAAAAGAATCTAATCTCATTCCTCTATGGGTAGGCTTCCCAGCATTTGACACCAAAGTTTTAGTCCAGAACCCTTCAAATCCATAGCCTCTATGATTGGAACCTTTATTGGGATTGATGAGGGAGCTAGGCACTTTAGGAGGCCAGGATATGCTAGAGCATGTGCGGAAGTAGACATTTCTCATCAGATCCCTGAATACATTTTCATTCAGAATGGATCTAAGGAGATTATTAAACAGAAATTCATTATTGAGAGGTATCCCCTATTTTGTGCACAATGCAAAATGGTTGGACATAAACAGGATACATATGGGAAGAAATTTACTAGACATCATTTGTATACAACAAAGTCTCATGACAACCATAATCTACAAAAAAGACATCACCATACCATAGGGTCTGATATATCGAAACCTCTGATAGAGTTTTCAAAATTCCAATGGAGATGGAAAACTATAACCAATTCCATGGAAACAGATAAAGCTACACCCATATGAACTTATTATCCATCTTGACAGCCATCGTCAAGCCTCAACTATCATATAGTTACTAGCAATCACTTTGATATCCTTCACCCACTTGACCAGGCCGCCATCGTTACTCCTAAATAAACTAGAACCCATACCACTATGCACAATGTAAAAGCATCATAATCAGATACCGAGATTACTAATACCAAAGGAAGTATCCGAAAAATCTGCGAGGTGCCAAATAAACAACTGGATGGACAGATTCACTAT
Organism: Wolffia australiana; assembly: GCF_029677425.1. Taxonomy (NCBI): domain Eukaryota; kingdom Viridiplantae; phylum Streptophyta; class Magnoliopsida; order Alismatales; family Araceae; genus Wolffia; species Wolffia australiana. Next base: position 8,417,080 of record NC_135852.1, read on the forward strand.
CGTCAGCACATTATGTCATCAAAACGATGCATGTCACCAAATTCTGATGATGCACAGAGTACCAAAGCCTTGATAATGGAAAAAATTACCTAGAAAATCATAGGAATCCGATAAGAATTGATACTCCCACATCACTTACAAAATGAAATTCTTTAAATGACATGTGTCATCCACAACCATCATAGATGACTTCTAAGAGAATTTAACTGCAGACGACAAAACAAGAGACAATGGTGAACTTCATATTTATCCCACTCACTTGAGCCCAAATGGAAAAGTCTATAACCATAGCCAAGGTTCTAATTACCCATTTCATAGTGATAGCCCCTTAGAGAGCATAAGGCTGACCAACAACAGTTATTAATGATTAATGCACTAATATGGAACTGTAGAAGCATTGCAAAAGCCGTAACATGTATCAAAATAAAGGAACTAATAGGGAAGTATAAACTTAATATTTTAAGCATATTTAAACCTATGACTGATTGATATAAAATGAAATTGGGAATCCAACATATTACCCTCATAGATGTATTCATGAATGATATGCACAACATTGAGGAAAAATATGGATTTTTCCGGACAAACATATTACCCTCAGATGTATTCATGAATGCTTTCAGAGCATAACAGCTGAAATTATCTTTGAGGATAAAATGTTCTTGATAACCTTCATTTATGCATCATATTTGAGAGGACGGACTATATCAAAATGTCCATGCATCTTAGTTGGCATGGGTTGTGGGAGTAGATTTCAATGCAATTCGGAATTTCATTGAAAACAAGGGGGGCCAAGATCCAAATACGAGCGATATGGATGGATTTTATTCAGCAATTATACAGTTAGATTTATGGAAACCTATCCATGAAGGAAATCAGTTATCACGGTGTAATGGAGGAAGAGGACCAAAATGAATTTTTGAAAGACTAGATAGGATCTTGATGAATGACAGGGCCCTACTTCCCCATAACTTTCTTATCAAATACTTGCATCGTAGATTACCAGACCACTCACCAGTGATTCTTTCCTTTCCATAATCTACTCAAATAGTAAGACATCCACCTTTCAGGTTCCAAGCGATATGGACCAAACATCCGCAAATCATTGAATTAGTTAAAAATTCCTGGGATCTAATTCACAACAGTGACCACATGATAAATCTTAGCAATAAACTCAGTAATCTTAAGTTAGTACTTCAAACTTGGAATCATAAGGTGTTTGGAGCTATCTATACTAAAGAGACAAAATGAAAAATAAAATCGATACACAAGAAAATGATCTAAAAAATCAATGGGATGATACTAAATATAAAGATTTATCTTTACTAAAACAAGAGCTAATCCTAAAGGAAGAACAATATTTAATGTTCCTTAAAAAAAGCAAATAAGAAATGGATGCAAGAAGGTGATAAAAACACAAAATATTTTCGTGCAATTAGAAAGCAACGCTCAAAACTAGATTATTATACCACCATGAGAACCAATAATAGCAACGATCAGAAAGCTATGGAACTAGAGGCAGTGAAATATTACAAAACATTATTAACATCAAAAATTTATCCACTTAATCAAGTACTCCTGGAGGTTATACCAACAGGAGTACATGAAGGAGATAACCTAAGACTGTGTAGCCAGCCCAATCTATAAGAAATTGAACATGCTAAAAAATCCATGCATCCTGATAGTGCACCAGGACCAGATGGGTTTACTGCCCGTTCTTCACATTTTGCTGGGAGATAATCAAAAAAGATGTCTATGCTGCCATCTAAAATGTTTGAAAACAAGATATTACCTAATTCTTGGAAAGCAACACTCATAGCATTGGTATCCAAAAAACAAATATCATCATGATTCTCTGAAATATATCCTATAAGCTTATGCAATGTCACATACACAATAATATATAAGATACTCAACAAACGATTAAGTTCAGTACTACCAAAATTAATTTCCAAAGAAAATTTTGGTTTTGTTCAAGGGAGAACTATCCATGAGAGTGTTAACCTGGTACATGAAGTTTCACAATCGTTAGTCATAAAGTTCTGGGCCAAAATGTGATCATTCAACTTAATATGGAGAAGGCATATGATAGGAACAAATGGCCATTTCTAATCTCAGTTTTATGACATTTCGGATTTAACTCAGAATGGATAGATATGATAAAAACATGTATTGAAATGCATAATTTTTTCTGTTTTAAAAGATGGAAATTCTACCCCTTCTTCCATGGAGCAAGAGGCCTCAGATAAGGCAATCCAACATCATCCAGCTTATTCATATTAGCACAAGAAGTCTTGCTCTGAAACGTATACTCTAGGATAACCTCATCTGCCATCGGAACTTATTATACGAAACATGGGACACCTATTATATCACACTGCTTGTTTTCAGATGATATAATTATTTTTCTACATGGAAATAAATCATCATTGCAAAATCTGATGGAATTACTAGAAGAATATGAAATCTTGTTCGGACAAAAATTCAATAGAGTTAAGAGTGATTTCTATATTGCTGAGAAAATTCCCTTAGTACGAAAAAAATTTGCAAAAATTAAAAATTTTCATGCTGGGACACTTCCTTTTCTGTATTTAGTGTTGGGTTCTAGAGGCCTAGATCTGGATGAAGAAATCAAAATGATACACAACATAAGACTTTTGCGAATCATAGGAAATCGATAAAACCATGAAACGAAGTACCTTTGCACAGATTGCATCCGTGATTTCTTGGATCCTAGATCGAGACGAGTCAAGCTGTACAAGTGTGCAGCCTCTAGACATATCCATGCGATCCTCTGTGATGTAACATAACGTAATGTGAGTGATGATGAAACGATGAAATCACTGAGAAGTATAAATTCGATGTCAACTTTCACCAACAACCATTCAACTACGGGAAATGTGACTTGGAAATGCCACTAGGCTCTTGATGATCCAGAAGTTGGGTTGAAGGCCGACGGTGCAAGATTGACTACTGCAGCTTTTGCACACACCTTTGATGGTCTCACCCAAGGATGTACCAAATAAAAATCCTAATCCTCACAACGTGAATCCTATCTATCACTAATCTAACCCTGGTAGTGGAGAAAACGTTCGGAGTCACAGAAGGAAACAATATAACACCGAGAGGGGAATAGATGACTGTACCAATAGTTCTAAGTACGAGCGTTGTCTGAGTCCGCATCAATGGTAGACGGGCAACTCGTAGGTGCGAGAACAGCGCAGGGAGGTGCGGCGGTCCAAGTAGGCCCAGCTGTGCAAGGTGCGATGACGCAAAGTAGGCGTGGCGGCGCAAAGTAAGCATGTCAGTGCAAGTCGCCGTGGTGGTGCAAATAACTGCAACGACACAAGTAGGCGCGATGGTGCAAGTAGGTGACTAGGCACGGCGACGAGCACAATAACAAGGCACCGCAGCGATGGACGCGGTGGCGAGGCGCGACGATGGCTGTAGCCATGAGCACGGTGGCAAATTGTAGCTTTGGGTATAGTGGTGAGCGTGGCGACGGCTGGGCATGACGGCGATGGCAAGGCACGACAGCTGCGATAGGGCATGGCGGCTGACGGCTAGAAGCCGTAGCGGCGATGGCAGCGCACTACAATGACAGGAAGCTGGCGGCTGTGGCGGCAATGGCAGGACACGACGGTAGCGGCGACACGTGGCTGGCAGTCGTGGGTGATTGAAGTGGCCGCGTGCTATTGCAGCAGCTACTACGGTGGCCGAGTGCGGCGTGGGCGGGTGCGAGCGACCGCGGACGGCCCCAGGCAGCCGTGGGCGGCCTGGGTGGCTACGGGCTGACTGCGGGCGGCCACGAGCGGCCTGGGGCAGGTGTGGGCTGCCTGGACGGCGGCGGTAGGACCTGGGCAGCCGTAGGCGGCTGCTGGCGGCGTTGGGCAGCCGCTGGCAGCCTAGGCGATCACTAGCGGCGCTGGGCAACTGCTGGCGGCGCTTGGCAGCGCTTGGCGGCTGCTGGCGTAGTTGGGCGGTCGTTCGCGGCGCTAGGGAGCCTTAGGAGTAGCGGTCGGAGCTCTAGTGCAAGCGGCGGCGGTGGCTATTTTCGGTAATGGCGGTGGCGATTTTTGGTGAACTCTAGGGTTTCTTTCTTTCTCTTTATTTTCGCCGTGGCATTTTCATAACTATGACAAAAACTAAAAAAATACTAAAAAAGTCAGGAAAAATCACTTAAAATCACATTTTCTTCAATCTTTCTTCTCTTCTCTTCCTATGGGCGGGCCCTTTTCCCCACCTTTTATAGGGACAAATATGAGCCCCCCCCTTAGAAATAAAAGGGGAGAAGTCCCAATTAAAAGTGATTAGGCCCCCCCCAATAGGAGAGAGAGGCACACGAATATGCCCACACATGCGCTACCACACGCGCAAATGTGTAGGTCCGTACTACAGTCAAAACACATGCGAATAAACAAAAAACAAACACATACGTGGCAGACATACAAGGCCTACTAAACAAAGAAAATATAAAGATAACGTCAAACCTTTGTGACCGTCAACGAGGCCGGGTACTCTAAAGGATGGGTTTCACGCATGAGGCCTCGCTCGATGAAGTGGTTTGCTGGGGCCTTCGAAGCAAGATGGTCCCCTATCGCTCTACACGTTGAATCTCCTCCTCATTGGCGAGCCTCGTTCAATCTCCGTTATCGTCGTTACATCATCCCAACCGCATCGGGGATGGAAAGTGGGTGTGGGGAGAAGGGATAAGAAGGGGAAGGCCTTTGAACAATTCTGGCCTGGGTGAATTTTGTTCAGGGTCTTCCCCTATTTATACTTAGTCGGTATTTTTCATAAAAACTCCCGAAACTTAAGTATATCTTCCGACGTCCAAAAGACCATTTGTGTGTGACACTCTAGGTCCATGTATCAGTCTAGTTAACGACTCTAGTGGCCCAATAATCTTTATTAACCTTCCAAATTAATTAACTATATTCATATAGATTGATTAATGTCCAATCAATTCAACCCAATCGATAGGTAGAGTCTCCAACACGTGGGGTGCCAAGTTACGCCTCGTGTGCTAGAAGATATAAAAGAGTGTGTATCGACTCACTCATGGAACCTATTCATCATCGGTAACCGTGTACGTATAATCCCTCATCCACTTGATGCTCCTTGAACGACTTAGGGTATGGCCAACTATCAAACCCTAATCGGTTGTCCAATTTAGTACTGATGCATTTGGAAATCATCAAAGAACTCTTCTATGATATTTCACCACCTTGACCGCGGACTTCATCGCATTTTCTTCCTTGAGCTGTCACCCATTATACGAAGGGGAGAGAATCCCATCTTGACCACTCAATCATCTTCGTAAACTTCTTGATGTACCCGAACTAAGACCATTTAAAATACCATGATTAGAGACTCGTTGGCTATAGTCATAGTACAATCCTCCGTCCACTAGATGTCTTTGGTGTCTCAAGTCTAAGTATGACTTACACAACCATGATATGAATCAACCTGATTGACGGTTTGGTATAATACCATTCAGGATTTCGTACGAATCAATTAAATGAACTCTTTCCACTAAAGAGCACCCATGACCTATCCTTGGTGTCTCCACATTTATGGCTACGGGATCGACCATACTCATCATATGAATGAGGCTAGATAATGTTATTCTATCTGGATACTTCAATGTCCTTCTCGTGTACCCTTTGAATAGGAATGTTTAAAGACTAGTGATATCTGTATTACGATCTCATCATAATTCACTAAGTCCGATCATGTATTCATGGACTTCATTATAAGCATCACACGTGCACTATAATATATATGTTCTATTAATGAATACATAATGAGATGTGGAATGTGTGATTGGCTTGCCGGCCACTTATATTTCCATCAATCTCCCGCTTAGACAAAAGCTCATCACTATAAGCAAACATACCCTTTGTTTTCGAGTGATACTCAAAATACATTGAGCTAATGGCTCTGTCTATGGATCTGCTATAATGTTGATCAATGGAACACTTACATTATGTAATCTCTTACTAAAGATGATCTTCCTAATCAAGTGAAGTGTCTTAAGAAATTCTCTAACTTCAGATGAGACCTAGACTATTTCACTTGTGCATAGAACCATTGGTTTCAAATAACCACGAAATAGGGTTTATGATCAAATATAAATCCAAGTTAGTGATGAACATTTCAATCACTCTTTCTTCTTTTGGAAACATCAACTTCAATGAGGTACTTGACTCTCGTCTTCAAGTATTAAGGTTACCTACTTGGAAACTTTCCAATAGGTTGAATTTATAACTTCAAAGGTAGACTTTCTATCATTTGAATTCCATTGAAAACTCAATTTATGTAAACCTTGAGTTTCAATTCATTTTCTCCATGAACTCAAACATTTCTTTTTGTCTTCTCACGACATCAAGAACGTATCTCATATTGTTTTAATGCTCATAATAGTTAGAGCTTAGGCCACTTTAGGCCACACACATAGAATGATGGACATGATTAATCTTACTATCACGATACAATGAACATCTCTCAAATTTCCCCATCCCAAAACTCTTTTTGGTGATGATATCTATGTTTATGGATTTAGAGAATAGTGATAATGTTTTTGACCTATCTCTATAGATCCGTATTCTCAATACATAGGTTACTTCTCCAAAATCCCTTCATGGAGAAGATATTTGACAGTCATTCTTTTATTGAGTATAATATTCATACATCATTCTCAATGAGTAGAATGTACTCTACATAAATAATTTGATAATTTGAGAATGTACTCCCATTACTTTTCATGTATACTCACATGGCTCGTTCTTCCTTCTTAATGAAGACATGAGATTTGATCACTCAATCAAAACTCATATTCTAACTTCAGAATGCCTGCTTCAATCTATATTTGGATTTTGGCAGCTTGCACACTACGATGTATAATTCTAGGATGTATCAAATACACCTTCATCCATTTCTTGATTCCATAATTATAATGTGCTTCTATGGCGAGAATGATTATGGTGGAATGTATCATGGAAGCTAGTGCAAACCCTTCCTCCATGAAATTTTCCTTTGAACAATTTCAACTTGCCCATCAGCACCTAATCTTTATCAAAAGATTCACTTAGTCATAATGGGTACCATACCCTTCAGAGTGTCAACCAAGTTCAAAACTTAGTTGAGATGTGTGGACAAAATTCCAGAATCCATATGTTCTCGCTCATTCCAAAAGTTACAATAGCCTCTTCATATGTTAGAGATCGCCATCTCATAGATAGTGTTTCGACATTAAATCAAAATCACGATGTCCATCCTTATGATCAAGTTACCTAGTCCCTTCTACCAAACATATGAATTTATTCGGTATACTTCTGAACAAGTTTAGGACTAACTCCTCATCCAATGGGGTTATGATATTTATGGATCTGGAATTCCTTCCGAGATCATTTTTTCTCCCACTATCTTCTCATAGAAGATATGTGTCTTCCAACAAGACAATCCTTAGCCAACAAAACACTTTTGTACCTTAGGATGGTAAAAGTAGTGTATAAAATTTCCAATTTGGATATCTATAAAATCCATATCTCATAGTCCTCAACTCCATCTTATGGGCTAGACTTCCCACTCATAAAGTTGGGCTTCATTCTCTTGCCTCAACTCTTATGGAATATAATTCACAGATTAAATGTTTAACAAGTTCATCATTCATGCAACTGCGATGAGTGCATGTCTACATGGGTTCAGTAAAAGTCTTAAGTTCCTAGTCTCATAAGTGGATGACTAAGTTGTGATAGGCAACATTTTCATGCATGAACTATGTGAACTCCATACTCAAGTATTATTATGTTCGGTTGCATCGAAAAGTATTCATACTCTTCATGTATGTATAAACATACATCCCCATGTATAAACCAAAACAAATCATTGACATGTTCTCCACTTCACAAGTTTGGAGGTATGGGTACTTTACCCAAAAGATACGATTAGCATTTGACATGATTCAAAATAAAATGCGCTAACTATGCATCCCATGCATCTTAAGTTATCTACCTTTTTCCAATCCCATGTATGCTCATAAAGATGAAATTTCTTCACATAGTTCTTGCTCTTGTTAGGAGCAATATCACTTTGATATAATGGAGAATTATTCCCTTTCTATCGATCCCAAAGCAATCAACTTATTTCTCAAATAAATAGAACAACTATTGTTCTCAATACTTGGGGAATATCCAAATCTGTTCACAACGAATGTGTTGTTCTTCTTCATGCTAGGAACATGATTATATTCTAAAGATACCATATCTCCCAAGTGAAATTTGAGGTTCACTATCCAAATAGTGATCATCGTAACCTTTTCGATACTTCCTAGCTTCAACTTTATGTTTCCTTTTACTCAAATTCCTTCCACATGTAAAACAATTTGAACATCTATATGTTTGAATTTGTTCCGAGTTATCTTAACGAGTTACTATTTATAGTTCCTCTTCTAGTGACCTTTCCGACTGTGGTGTAAATATTTGAAACTGCTTATATCCTTGTGTGATAGGGATACCTTAACATGCTTTATTCCTTTCTTCTTCTCAAGAACATGGAACACCTTCCCATTGGTCATAACAAATAAGGTGTCTCAGGATGTTACCTTGTAAAGGTTCACCTTTGACGTTTTTAAGCAAGTTAAGTATGAGCCATGAAGGAATTGAATGGCGAGATCAACAATAAATATGAAAGGAGAACCATTATCCTAGTAGATATCACTCTCTTGTCATTTCAATCATCTTCAGCATATCCTCATATGCAGAACCATGTGATCCTTAAATAGACTCTTGGATTGCACATCCAAATAACTATCATATAGTGTTACATGGTCTTTGGTTCTTTGTCTTCATGCTACCTCAATAGCTAACTTCTCATTGAGGGTGCGCTAACATTGAACCGTATCACAGTGAACTCTTCACTTCTAAGTTTTTACTCATATCCCATTATCAACATCAGCATTGTTTGTATGGACATAACCTAACCTTTTAGACTTGAATACTTTCATCAAGTTCTTGAGCACATCATAAGTTATCGACTTGTCAATGAGTTGCATCAGACATGCAATTTAATGGGCTACTTAACGACGAGTGTCTATAGGAGATTAGGTTAATGAAAGACCTAGAAAGTTTTGGCAGATGTTCTATTCATTAATAAGGGCTCCCACTAAAATTATCAATCCATACGACCCTCACATGTACGGAAGCGATGAAGCCGACATTCTCCTAGTGGGGATCAGAATGTCAAAACACATACTATGACCTGGAGTATACCCCCACCAATTATAATACATATCATTGAGCACCCATCTCATGAGACTTGCAACCAATTGTAATATCTGATCGTCGTTTGGTCCCTAACACTCATTCGTCCTGGAGTATACCCCAACCTACCATTAAGTTTGGTCTAAGAAATACCTTCATTATTTGGTGGAAATAGATCTGTGTGTAATCCTGGAGGATACCCTTACCAAACTACACGGTTCCTCTACCCCAGCCTTGTATCATAGACTGGTACTTAGTTCTGCCTCCTGAAGAAGTGAGCCTGGACTTGACTCCACCAACCCAACTTAACGGGATTTAGATCCTAAGACTATAATGGAGGACCACGCTTGAGTTATGTCACTCTCGCACTACGGCTTAGAGTTTAATTTGAGGGTTTTTAGGTTTGGTCTCAACTATCATGAGAAACATTATGTGACATCTCATATCATATGTCTTCATCTAGGGGATATGAATTATAAATATGTCTCGTTAATGGGACAAGGATGTGAATGTATCTTGACTATCAATCATAGTCAAAATTTTAAGACCAATATCTCTCTATATTGGATAACCAAAACTTAGGGATACTATATTAGGTCCATCTAAAATTTTCTCATATCTCATTCCATCCAACATTCCACAATATAATATTGCAAATAATAAATCAAATTAATGATTGTAATATTAAAGAAAAATTTAATCACATTAAATCATTGCTAAATTGAAAACTCATGACAATCATGACAAATAAATCAAGAAACAACCATTTAATCAATTTAAAATAGACGTAGGAATTTTATTGAATTTAACAAATTAACTCCTAAATCATTCCATTCAATTATTCTAAAATTATATGTATTCCCTAAGTTATGGAATTTTATTGACATCAAATGAATTAAATTTTAATTTCTTTTGATGAATAAAATCAAATGCATAATATTCTTATTTTTATGGGATTTATTTGACATTAAATAATTTAACTTTTAAATTATTCAACTCAAATAAAGGGAAATCAACATTTCCAGTTTATTTTTATGATTAATTTGACATTAAAATTTAACATTTAAATTTTTTCTTGTCAAGAAATCAATAATATACTTTTCCTGATTTTTTCAGAATTTTTAGGAATTTATTTCATACTTAAATTAATTTTTTTCTAAATTATATAAGATTTTATAAAATATCTGCTTTTTAACGGAATAAATATAATTAAACTATATTCTATTTCAAAAAGATTTATATAGTCTACTTGTTGTAGGCCTTGCCCGCCGACCACCAAGTCTTGAGTTTGAATCTCTTTTGGTGCAACCTTAATTTTTTTTTTTTGTCTGCCTATCTTGGAGGGGCTTGCCCGCGACGCGCCACTTGGCATAGGATCTGCCTAGCTAACGCTCGCGATGTAGGTGCCTAGCTAACGCAGGTCTCGGCTAGCTGGCACTCGCCACGTAGGATTTTTGCCTACGTGGCGCCTAGTTGGGTCTCGTCTAGCTAGCACTGGCTATGCGTGGTGTGGGTCCCCCTGGCCAGTTGCCCAGGTGGTGCTTGCCATGCAGGCCAATAGCCTAGGTGGCAATTACCACGCGGGCTGCCCTCCTAGGTGGCGCCTGCCATGCGGGCTGCCCTCCTGGGTGGCGCTTGCCAAGTGTGTGGACCACCTAGGTGGAGCTCGCCACGCGTGCGGGCCCGCCTAGAGCGGATTGAGCTGACCCGGTCTACCAGGCGTACCGTTAGTGGATCGGGTCAAGCCCTATCCACAAATCACGGGCGCTGCTTTGGCTGGGCCGCGTGAAGTCGGTTTGGGCTGCAGGTGAGCCAATCAGAGGCCACCGTTTCTGAACGGGGCCCCATTCTGCCTTGAGGAAGCCTTGTTCAAGCTGAACGGGCCCCCATCCTGCCCTTGGGGGGCCTCGTTCCGACCTGCGGAGGGCCCATTCCATTGAACAGGGCCCGTTTCGTCCTAAGGAAACCTCAAGCTCTGTTCAAGATGAATAGGGGGAGGTCGTTCCGCTTTAAACAGAGCTCGTTCAGCCAGTGAATGGGGTCTGTTCAAGCTCTAGAGAGCTCAGAATGGAACAGAGTGTTACTCTGAATGAGAATGAACCAAAATAGTACAAAAAATATCTTTTTGCACTCTGTTTTGGACAATTTTGATGCCGTTCCTCATCCAAATCGAGGCAAAACCTGGCTCTGATACCACTGTTGGGTTCTAGAGGCCTTGACATGGAAGAGGATGATGATGATTCCACACAGCGGAAGGCACGTAATAGAATCATAACTTCATCATTAAATTCATTGAAATGAAGTACCTTTGCATGGATCTCAATCTTATTTATCTTCTCTCTCTTCTCAATCTTACATTGCTATTCTCTCACTCTTCTTACTCATGTGAGTCTTATTTCTATCTTCTCAGTCTTGTCCCTCACTTCACACTCTTATAAATTTAACTTGCCTCTTCTCACTCTCCTCTATCTCCTCTCCCTCTTGTCCTGTGCTTCATTTGTACTATTGAACTCAATTGGCTGACCATTTTATTCCCCTTCTTAGAACATCACTATTTTCTCAAAACCAATTCAAAATCTATGGTGAAATTTTTCTATATTTATTAAAAAATACTTAAAGATAAAATGGAATTTTCTTAATTTATCACCCCTCATCTCCTTCTTCTGCTTCCTCCTTTGCATAGTGATTGCATGGATCTGATGTTATCATAAGCCACCTAAAAAGAGATGTTCTAGGAAGAAAACAACTAAATCAATGATGCAAAATATAACTTTATGAGTTTGATAGTGTCACACTTACCTAATAATAGACAAAAATCACAAAAATTGAGTTTGATTGTCATTGTATTACTTTCAATTCTGGCATGAAATTCTTTTCCAGAGCATCACTTGCTCTTTTTAATTGCATATCTTTATTTATTTATTTTACAATACATTTTATTTTGGTATTTGAGAAAAAATATCATTGAAATAAATTATAAATCTTAAATAATCTTTGGTACTTGTGCTCTAATATTTTACAAGTATACTAGATTTCAATCTTTTATTAAAAAAACCGCTGTGTATTTTGCTTGAGGGAGCCAATAAAAAATTTTGGAGTTCAGTGTGGACAGTGAGCCAACCCAGCACGATGACTTTGAGCAATCTCATTAGCCAGTAGGGATAGTAAATGCTTTTAGGAGGGAGAAAATATTTGAGTACTTCATGTTAATAGACAACTCAAAGTATTCGCACCTGGTATAAACTCTGGTAACAAAGTGTACTGATTACTAAGTAAATACAGGAGTACAAATGATTTGGTGACATCCATAGACAGTTCTTCACAAGTTGCATGATGAACTCAAACGTACAGTGAGTTGGCAATGATCCATTGTAGAACTATTGTCCACCTTGTCGTTGAAAAAACAATACCATATTGGCATCACTTTCGAGGAGGAGAAGCAATAGATTCTATGGATCGTCTTCTGTAATGCACTGCCATGGATATTTTCTGACTTAGAGGGATTTTGATGGACATAGTGATTCATAGCACAGGTCGATGTAAAGATCCATGGACAGTGGGCAATTAAAGAGATTGGTAGAAGAGTGTACACTCCACTAAAGTTGGGCTTGTGATGACATCAAATATGCAGTGATTAAAAAATATTTTTATGATTTATTTTGTTATTAATTTCTAGAGTATGCACAAAATTATTTCTTATTCATATTGAAAATAAAATTAACATAGTGATTTAATGGGATTTAATCATTTATGAATGCACCCCAATTGATTCTCCTGAATCAAGTAGTTTATCTCATGATTGCTTTGAAGTTGGAATCCATTATTGGAATCAAGTAATTTGAAAATTAATGGCATACCATGATGAGGAAAGAGGGAGCCAAAGCACAACAGAACCCTCTATGGAGCATGCCTAATCTGGATCCCACAAGGAGCTTAAGCCCACTCAAAAGAGTGCATATTTTTAAGGAAAACTCAAGTGGGTGGTTGTAGTTTCTTTCCTTTAAAGGGGGGCACGAAACTGGCTGGTCAGATTGCCAAATCCTGGCTATACATTCTATGTTTCTCGTATGGAGAATGTGGGATCCTGGCTATAAATTCATATTTCTTTTCTTCCACATTGTAATCATCCCTAAATTTATTTTCTAAGCTCTGTTTTGTCATTCTTGAGTGCATCATTGTTTCTTAAATCCTCTCTGCTTGAGTTTCAGGTCGAATGAAGTAAGGAAGTAGATCATCAGATTTAGAGAAAACTGAAAAGATTGCATCCTTGGCTCAAAAGAGAGAGACACAAGAGACCTAGGGCTTTCCAACGCTGTAAATGGTGCTAAACAATTCGTCCTACAGCTCAAGATATTACCTTTTTCACTTAACCTGAAAACCAAAGAGCCGCGACATGTTTTGTGGCACTACTACGTCAAGTTTGGGGTGCTCCTGAGGGAAAACCTTGGCACCCTCTATGAAAAAGTACCGTAATCCATTTTAGGTGGTGATTCCATACTTTCTTAACATTAAAATGTTAAAAAGATTTCATAAAAATATATTTAAAACTATTGTCAATGTTTCCTATGTTTTTGTCATTCCATTTGCTTAACGAAGAAACTATTGCTTCTCTCAAATTTAGTTTTTTTTTATATATATATATATAACTAAATATATAAGCACATGGAAAAATCCAGTAATTGGTTTTAGGGTTATGTGGTTCGACCCTTACTCAAGCCTACACTTACTAAGGAAAAAATATAAAATTGCTGTTTAATCCAGGAATAAATGAGTTATAGCACCTTTTTTGGCTTATCAGATTGGAAATAGCTTTAATGATGTATATCATGTGTACCTTACTGTGGATGCTTGGATTGAAAGGAAAAATTGTGCCATTTTAGGCGTAACCTCTTATTGGATTGACGCCAAATGGAAGCTTCAAGAGCAAGTCCTTGGCCTACAACATCTTGAAGATAAGCATGATAGGGATGAGCAAGCTCATTTACGAGGTCCTAAATGATTCTAAGCTTCAATCAAAGGTGTTATCAATTTTTTTATCATCATAGATATTTATGTTGAAAATAGAAATATCTAAAATTTTAATAACATGCAGGTACCTACTGTCCCCATCGGCAATCCTACAAATAATATGACAATGATGCACTTCTGTAAAGTAGATTGCAACCTAGGAATCCAACATTCACTGCTGGTCGACATTTTCCATGTGTGGCGCACGTCTTGAACTTGACTGTGCAAGTGGGCCTAAGAAGCCTTTGTGCGATTTCCAATAGACATAGAGAAGTGCAATTCCAATGGCTTAACTGACACATCATATCAGCATTGAGTGACCTCCCTTGGGAAGGCATTGGCCCCAATTCATGAACTTGTAAAATATACCTCTTGTTCACCTCAAAAGAAGAAAAGGTACATCTAGATATGTCAAACACCAAAAATGTCAAGCTAGATTTCCCAACAAGATGAAACTTCACATACACGATGTTGTGCATGTGTGATCATCTCTAGAAGTGCAAAGGTGGTCTATGTTGGAGGATTTTTGGAGGATTTTTGCAACAGATTAACACCATTTCTCTAGGCAATTAACTGTGTAAGTAGTTCAAAGGTGGTCCCTACCACCATGGTCGCTGATGTGCTCAGGGCTATATCGCATCATCTCGATGATATCTTGGACCGATGCAACAATGATGGTATTTCTTCAGTGAAAGAGATATTGCTAAAGTTACAGAAGGATTCCATTCGGGTTGTACACAAGGCCAGAAAGCATATAGTGCAGCTATCACATGTTGCAATGAATACATGGCAGCAGCAACACTCCTTGACCCATCAATGAAGCTAGTTTTGATTGAACCTTCACTAAAAAAAGAAACTATTGTGTATGTGCAATCTTGTCTCTAGTGTTCCCTACTCATGATGACCATTCCACTCTAGTGGAAGGGAAAGTGACTGAAGGCAGTTAGGCATATACTCCCACAATTTCTAGGATGTTCAAGTAGGGCAAAGCTGGAATCAAATCTATGGTGAAAGCAGGATTCAAGTAAGGGTTGGAGGCCTACATCGCTGAGTCTTTAATGGGATATGATTAAAAACCACAAAAGTTGTGGATGGACACTTGTGTATGAGGTCATCTACATCTTGCAAAGTCGGTGATGGAGTACTTCTTTGGGTCAACTATAAGTACACTGGTGGAGAGGTTATTTTGATTATGTGGTAACATCGTGAGACACAAAAGATCACCACTATATGTGAGAATATTGAGCTGATGTGTGCGTTATGCTATTGGATTTGACTCACAATTTCAACGAATGAAGAAAATGATGTCCTTCACTAGAAAACATGGACAAAATAGTTATAATTTAATGATTATTCAACATTTTAGTTCGTATCTTACTCCACTTATCTTGGTTATTGCAGCATCCTTCTACAAGCCAGGCCTGATGATCTAGATTCGGAGTAATCACATAAGCAAGGGACACTCGTTGTCCTTTTATTTTGTTTTTTGGGAGCAAGACATGTTTTGATCAATTTATGTCAACACTTTAATTTCCACAACAAGTATCACATCATTGACGGTCATCATCTCCATCATCGATTGCCATCCTCGTCATTGGCAGCCATCATTCCCATCCTCGATGATCATCATCCCCATGGTTGGTACTCATCATCTCACCCTCAATGGTCCTCATCCTCATCACCAGCAATCATCATTCCTTTCCTCGATGTTCTTTGTCCCTGTCACCGGTAACAGGCATTCCTATTGTGAGTGAATTTCATCCCTGTCCTTAATGGTTGTCATCCCACCATTGGTGGTTTCCATTCCCTGTCAATGACCATTGTCATTCCCATCCTCGGCAATATCATCCTTGTCGTTGGCAGTTGTCATCCCAGTCATCCACAGTTGTCCTCCCCATCCTTAGAGACTGTTGTTCCCATTCTTGAAGGCAATCATCCCTGTCCTTTATTGATGTTGTTCCCATCCTCAATGCTAATCATCCCCGTCCTCGATGCTCATCATCCTCATCCTCAATGCTCATTGTCCCCCTCCTAAAGAGTTGTTTTCATGCTCGAGGGTCATCTCCCCCATCTACAAATTTATATATTTTTTATATTTCTTCACATTTCTGTCATCCTTGAACATCAGCATTTATCCTCGTCATCCATTCCGTCATTTCCCTCATCCGTTATCCTTGTTAACAGTTTTGATATTTCCATCATCAGTCATCCTCATCATCCATTCCGTATTCAGTTATCCTCATCATATGTTCCACCATCACTCATCCTCATCATCCATTCTGTCATTTCTCTCATCAGTCCTCATCATCCATCATGTCATTTCTGTCATCAGTCATCCTCATCATCCATTCTGTCATCAGTTATCCTCATTATCCATTATGTCATTTCTGTCATCAGTCATCCTAATCATCCATTCTGTCATTCTTGTCATCAGTCATCCTCATTATCCGTTTTGTCATTTCTGCCATTTGTCATCCTCATTATCCAGTGTCATTTTTGTCATGAGTCATCCATATTATCTGTGCTATCATTTCTGTCACCATTCATCCTCCTCATCCATTTTGTCATTTCTGTCCTCACATATGACCAATGACAGATGACTGAATACGTTTCGTTCTGTCATCCATCCCTCCAAACGATGGCTGATGATGCTTTTTGGAGGGATTGAGGACATGGTGGCATGGACGCCATCGCATCGACACCAGACGTGCCGCCGCCATCAACTGAAGTCAACGTCTCCGCCACGGACACACCGCCATAGTCAACCGACGTCAACACCTCCGCCACGGACACGTCGCAATTGTCTCCGCTACGCACGTCTCCACGCACGCACGCTCCGTCGCGCATCATGACACATCGCCAACGGCCGATCAACAACTGGCCCTTGGCGTGACATGAAGCATGTCTTGCGTCTTTAATTTCTCGTCTTTAAGTTGTATTTTCTCTTTCCTCCAAGGCCTATATGTATAGGCCATTGTTTCAAGAAATAGTTAGGCAGTCATTATTCAAGAATTGAGTTTGTTTTAACTCTTCTTGGAGGACTGCCCAGCCTACCCTATCCTTCCTCTCACCCTAGTGCCGCCGCCGCCGCCGCCGCCACCATCGTCGTCGTCGCCACCCACCCTCCCGTTCGTCTCTCCCACCCCTTCGTCCCTCCTCTCTCTCTCTCTCTCTCTCCCTCCCCCTCCCTAGGTTGCCCTAGGGCGCCCAGGCCATCCCATCCAGGGCTGCCCAAGGCCACCCCAGGCCGCCCACAGGCGGCCCATCCAAGGCAGCACTAGGCCGCCCCAGGCCGCCCCACCCAGGGCTGCCGAAGGCTGCCCTAGGCCGCCCAATCAAGGGGTGCCCAAGGTCGCCCAGGCCGCTCCATCAAGGGCTGCCCAAGGCTGCCCCATGCCGCCCCGTCCAAGGCTGCCCAAGGCCGCCCCGGGCCGCCCCATCAAGGGCTGCCCAAGGCCGCCCCCGGCTGCCCACCCAAGGCTGCCCAAGGCCGCCCTAGGCCGCCCCATCAAGGCGTGCCCAAGGTCGCCCCAGGCCGCTCCATCAAGGGCTGCCCAAGGCCGCCCCGTCCAAGGCTGCCCAAGGCCGCCCCGGGCCGCCCCATCAAGGGCTGCCCAAGGCCGCCCCATCCAGGGCTGCCCAAGGCTGCCCCCAGGCCGCCCAATGTCCGGGACGCCGTCGGCGCCACTGCACATCGTGCATACCGTTCTAGTGTTGAGGCGCTGCCCCGCACCCCACAAGGGGCGCCCCCCCCTTGACCCGCCGCCAATTGAGCGTGCAGTTGGATCCGCGACCACGCATCGAAGCGCCCGTCAATCGTGACGCTTTCTGCTAGGGCCGTACAACATCTGGAACGCCCAGACTTTCTCGTCCAGTGGGCCATTCAACGTCCGGATTTGCCCAGACTCGTCACGATCAGAATTCCCCACAGCCTCTTCACGCACTACGGTGCTGAGGTACGCCTGAACTCTTTGGTGTCGAAGTGTTCCTCGTCTAGTATTTCTCGAGAAGTCTCCACCGCCGTCAGATTTGATTTGGTTTGGATTTCCCCTAATTCTATCTTGTTCGTGAGTTTCCCTCGTGACGCGAATTTGGATATTGATTTTGGTGCTTCGGCATCGTCGCGGTGGGTGAAGACAATACTTCCACTCTTGACGAGGATCGGAGCTGCAACAACAGTATTTCATCGGTTTTAAACTCCGAATTTGACCGTGCGGATTTCTGTGGGCTGTTTATCCCTCCCTTACCCAATCCATCCATTGCCTTCCCTCCGTCCCTATCATTTCTCCGTCTCTCCAGATGTCCATTTCTTAGTTGTCCTACATCAAGACAATTCATCATTCCTCCAACAAGCCCAAGTGGGAGAGAAGGAGAGAGAGAGAAAAAGAGAGACAGAGAGAGAGCAAGAGAGAGAGAGATAGATAGATAGATAGATAGATAGAGTGTGTGTGTAAGAGAGAGAGGGACAAAGAGAGAGAGAGAGAGGGAGAGATAGAAAGAGATAAAGAAAGAGAGTGAAAGAGAGATAGAGAGAGAGGCAGAGAGACAGAGAGAAAGAGTGACAAAGAGAGACATAGAAAGAGATAGTGAGAGAGACAGAGATAGAGAGAGATAGAGAGATGGAGAGACATAGAGATAGAGAGATAGAGTGACAAAGAGATAGAGAGACAGAGAGACATCAAGATAGAGAGATAGAGAGACAGAGAAACAGAGAGAACAGTGAGACACAGAGAAAGAGAGACAGAGAGACATCTGGACAGAGAGAACAGTGAGACACAGAGAGAGAGAGACAGAGAGAGATAGATAGACGGAGAGACAGAGAGAGAGTGAAGAGAGAGACAGAGTGACAGAGAAAGAAAGCGAGAGAGAGATAAAGAGAGAGAGATATAGAGACCGATAGATAGATAGAGAGAGACAGAGAGATAGATAGAAAGATAGAGAGAGACAGAGAGACACAGAGAGAGATGGAAGAACTTCACGTGATGATCTTCAACAATAACAAGAAATAGGGATAGAAGAGAGGGAGAGAATAAAGAAGAGATAAACACACACACAAAAATTATCGCATACATTTGTTTATGAATGAAATTTTTAGCTGTTTTAGACTTAGCCTTTATAACAGATTAAAACAGCTAGACTAGATTAAATATCAATCCTTGATGTGTGTCCAATCTATGGTTAGGGAAGGACACAGTCTGACCAAAGTTCAGTCGGACAAGACTAAACCGGACTGTTGGTCAGCCTTTTTAGGGCTGACCTAACCTTCCGTTCTGGGTCCATTCGCACGTAGAACCAGACTGAAGAACATCTCTCTCCCTCACTCTCCCGCTATCACTCTTTTCCTCTCACCCTTCATCACTCTCTTCCTCTTTCCCTTTTGTTCTATATCCCTCTCTCTCTCTTGCCCTCTGTCACTCTCATC
This sequence comes from Wolffia australiana, assembly GCF_029677425.1. Lineage (NCBI taxonomy): Eukaryota > Viridiplantae > Streptophyta > Magnoliopsida > Alismatales > Araceae > Wolffia > Wolffia australiana. The sequence continues at coordinate 8,436,772 of NC_135852.1, forward strand.
CTCTTTCCCTCTCGTTCTCTCTCCCTCACTCTCGCATCCTCTCTCACTCTTTCCTGTTCATTCTCTCTCCCTCTGCCTCTCTCTTTCTCATTCTCTCTCTCTCACCCTCTCTCCCGCTTGTTCTCTCCTCCTCTCACTTACTCGTTCTCTCTCTCTCTCTATTCCTCTGTTTCAGTCTCACTCTCCCTCTTGTTCGCTCTCCCACCCTCCTTCCCTCCCTTCCTCTTGCCCTCTCCCCCGCTCTCACTCTCTCCCGCTCATTTTCTTTCCCTCTATCTCTCTCCCTCTCCCCACTCTCCCTCTCCTCCTCTCTCCTTCTTGCTATCTCTCTCTCTCGCTCCCTTCTTTTGCTCTCCCTCTCTACCTCTCATACTCTCTCCCTTTCTCCCTCTCACACTCTCTCCCTATTGAACATTCTCCATCTACCCTGCTCCCTCTCCCTCTTTCCCTCTCACTTCCCCTCTCCGACTCTCCCTCTCTCCCTCCCTCATTCTATCTTTCCCTCTCTACCTCTCGTACTCTCTCCTTTTCTCCCTCTCGCACTCTCTCCCTATTCAACATTCTCCCTCTTGCCTACTCCCTCTCCCTCTTTCCCTCTCGCTTCTCCTCTCGGACTCTTCCTCTCTCCCTCTCACTTCCCCTCTCTGACTCTCCCTCTCTCCCTCTCAATTCCCCTCTCCGGCTCTCCCTCTCTCGTTCCCCACATCTCTCTCTCACTCTCTTCCTCTCTCCCTCTTGTACTCTCCTTCTTACCCACTCCCTCTCTCCGTTTGTCATTCTCTCCCTCACACACTCTCTATATCAGTCTGGCGAGTTGCTGACTCTATTTTCCTGATTCCTCTTTCTCAAAAAGAAAGAGAGAGATTATGAAAGTAAATAACGACAATCTTCGTCCCGTTCTGTCTTTTATTCTCGTCCTGGATTATTGTGCACTATAGAGGTGGACACTGTTGAGGAAGACAGCACGGGCGAAGCACGGGCTGTTATAGGATTTTTAATCAGATTAGTTAGTAAGAAAAACAAATATAATATACTCGGTATGAGAAGTAGACGGCTATGATTTAATATAGGATTTCACATAGAATAAGATTAAATCTAGCGGTCAGGATCAAACATAGAATAGGAAAATATAGAATAGGAAATACTCCGTTTTAATCCAACAGTCATTATTTGTTTTAATATAGCCGTTATACCAGTTATAACGGCTATGATTAAAATATAAATATTACTATTGTTAGTATCACTCTACAACTATAAATACGAACAAACATCAGCTGTAAATTCTTGAGGATTAATAAACAATCTACATTCAAGATTGTTGGTGCCCGCTCTTCTCATCTCTCTCAATTCCTTCCTATCTTCTTCTTCAATTTTTCTTCTTCTTCTTCAATCTCTACCCAAGATTCTTTACATGGTATTAGAGCCAAGCTCGATCACAAGGATGGCTGAAAGGAAGCTTTTCTCACCGTCCTCTCCTTCCACAGTGGAAAATCCTCGAAGAAGCCTTGCAAATGCGAGAACGTCGGCAGTAGGGCCATTATCAATACAACATAGGCTTGTACCCATTGCAATTCCTCCAGGATTGACAATCGCTGTGCGCCTGGATGGAGACAACTATCAAATCTGGCGAAGCATAGTTCTTCCTCTATTGAACGGGTATGGCCTAATTCAGTTTATAAATAACATTCCACCACCTTCAATGGTTGCAGATTAATATGGAAATGCTGTGGAGAATCCCGACTTTGGAAATTGGTGGAGAACTTATCAACAAATTCTCAGATTCATCCACTCAACGATCTCTGAATCAGTACTACCTTGCGTGGCAAAAGCAACCTCTGCAAAAGATGCGTGGGAGAAACTAGAAAACCATTTCGCTGGGAGAAGTCAATCAAGAATACTGGAGCTTAACAGACAATTTCACAACATTGAAAAGGGATCAACGACCATTGAAGAATACATCAAACACTTCAGATCAGTCTCAGAAGCTCTGGAGATCATAGGCCATCCTGTAAGTGAACCTAACAAGATTTACACTCTACTACGTGACTTACCTCCTGAGTATTCCCTATTTGTGATTAGCGTCAATGCTAACATAAATCATTTTGGATTTGACCAAATCGTAACCAACCTGAAGGCTCATGATGATTACTTGACTCATCATCATAAGAGGAAGAATTCTGCATTTCCTCTTATGGCCAACTCTACCCAAAAACAACCATATCAATCTTACAACCGTCACACAAGTCAAGGAACAGATAACACTCGAGGATCTAGATCCAAAAATCCTTAGAGAAATACTTTTCATAGGCAAAACCAAGGCAGAGGCAGAGGTCAGAAGTACCAGCCTAGATGCCAAATATGCACTCAATTTGGGCATAGAGCTAGGGAATGTCAAGAATTTATCAAGTTATCAAATGCATCATCAGCACCTCAAGCATACAACGTCGAAAATCAAGGATGGTACCTGATAGTGGGGTTACTCACCATGTGCCTACCAACATCAACACCCTCCAAGAGCCTCAACCTTATCAAGGATCAGATCAGCTTCAAGTCGGTAATGGAACAGGTTTGAATATTTTCTCTATTGGAAATTCTACTATTACAACATCAGATAAAATATTTTTCTTGAAAAATATACTTCATGTCCTAGAAATCAATAAAATTTTGCTTTCCATCCAAACATTAACCACTGAAAATAATGTTTTTGTTGAGTTTCACAAATCTTGCTGTTTTGTGAAGGACAATACAACTCATAGAATCCTTCTTCGAGGAACAGTTAAAGATGGCCTCTACTACCTGGCAAACCAAAACTACAAAGCAGCCTACAGTGGATCAGTTTCTTCAGAAGAATCTTGGCACTTGAGATTGGGTCATCCCCAACTCAAGACTCTGAAAACTATTATTCAAAAATATGGACTACCTACGTTTCATAGATCTTTTATTTGTGACTCATGCAACATTTCAAAATCTCACAAACTCACTTTTGCTCCAAAGAATCATGATTCTCGTACTTGTCTCGAAGTAATTCATTCCGATTTATGGGGTCCAGCTCCAATTATTTCTCACTCCGGTTTCCTATACTTTGCAATCTTTATAGATGAACTTAGTACGTATGTTTGGCTTTATCCCATCAAAAGTAAAAGTGATCTTCTTGAAACTTTTATTACGTTTAAAAGACAAGTAGAGAACCAATTCTTGTCTAAAATCAAATATTTCCAGTCTGACTGGGGAGGAGAATATTAACCTCTCCATTAGTACTTAAAAACCCAAGGAATTTTTCATAGGGTGTCATACCCACACACCCCTGAACAAAATGGGACAGCCAAGAGGAAACACAGACACTTAATCGATACAGTACTCTCAATGCTTCATCATGCAAAAATGCCTAAGCAATTTTGGGATGAAGCAGTAGTGACTTCTGCATACCTTATAAATACACTAACTACTCCAATTCTGAAGAAAAAATCTCCTTATGAAGTGCTTGTTAAAAATAAACCTGATTACACTTTATTGAAAACCTTTGGTTGCCTATGTTATCCCTATTTACGACCTTATGCTAAACATAAACTTGAGCCAAGATCAGAAAGATGTGTATTTTTAGGTTACAGTGCTCTTCATCTCGGCTATCGATGCTTGTCTCTTGAAACAGGTAATTTTATTATCTCCAGATATGTTATTTTCTTTGAAAATTCATTTCATTTCTCATCTGAACGAAATTTTAGTCAAGAAAAAGATGTTATGGGCTCATTTCACGAAAATCTTGAAATCTCAAGAACAAGTGAAATAGATGTCAGTAACACTGATAATCTGACTATTGAATCAGATGACTCATCTGGTGGGATCAATAGCCCAAACATTGATCTAGGTCCTTCATCAATAGCTACTACATCTGATGATGGATCTGATCAATCTGAATCGAAGAATCCAAATTTGATAAGGGTGATTGATCCAAACAACCCAACTGAGGAAGACAAACTGATCTTTAACACTCTCGACTATACTCCTGAACCTGGAGATATTCTAAAAACTAGACCCATTCACAATATTTACTCAGAAGTTACTCCTCCAAAACGTCATCTGTCACTGACTGTAGCTCATTATCCACTACCTACATGTCTGACTGCTAATGTAGTTCACTCAGAAGAACCTTCTTCTTTCAAAGTTGCATCTATGAGTCCTCATTGGATGCAAGCTATGAAGGAAGAGTTTAATGCGTTGATACAAAACCAAACTTGGAAATTAGTTCCCATAAACCCAAATTTGCACATAATTGGATGCAAATGGGTATACAGAACTAAGAAAAAACAAGATGGTACAATTGACAAATATAAAGCACCACTTGTTGCTAAAGATTATAATCAGCAGGAAGGATTTGATTTCGTCGAAACCTTTATTCCAGTAATAAATCACACTACCATTCGTTTACTCCTTTCATTTGTTGTTACCATGAATTGGAAAATTCATCAGTTGGACATTTCTAATGCATTTTTACATGGAGATCTAAAAGAAACCTTATACATGGAACAACCTATGGGTTTCAAAGATCTCACCAATCCTAATCATGTTTTTCTTCTTAAAAAATCCATATATGGACTAAAACAATCTCCATGAGCCTGGTTTTGTAAGTTGACTCAATTCCTAGTACAAGTAGATTTCATTGGGTTGAAAACTGATACATCATTATTTTTTAAATCCTCCTCATCAAAACCAATTTTTATTCTCATATATGGCGATGATATACTTATTATTTCTCCATGTACTAATGAAATTAATATTCTTGTTAAAGAACTTCAAACTGCATTTGCTATCAAAGACTTAGGACCCGCTAATTATTTCCTAGGAATAGAATTCATCAAACTTCCAACCGGATATCTACTTTCTCAATCAAAATACATATCTCAAATACTGCAACACTCCAATAGGGATACCTGTAAACCATTATCCACGCCTATTGCACAGTCAAAACTATCTCCATCCACAGAATTATTTTCAGATCACACTCTATGTAGGAAAATTGTCGGATCCTTACAATACTTAACATTGGTTCGCCCTAACATTGCTTTTGCAGTCAACGAAGCATGCCAGAAAATGCACTCCCCTAGCGCTCAAGATTGGAAATCTCTCAAGCATCTTCTTTGATATTTAAAAGGAACAGCACTACATGGTTTATTTCTTTACAAAAATTCTCCGTTAGGATTTAATGTCTTCAGTGACACAGATTGGGCTGGCGACCAAGAAGATCGAAGATCCACAGGGGGTTTCTTAGTCTTCTTGTGACATAATCTCATCTCCTGGAGCTCGAAGAAACAACCTACCGTCGCTCGATCAAGCACTGAAGCTGAGTACAAATCACTTGCAAAGGCCACCGGAGAAACAATTTGGATCCAATCCCTGCTTAAAAAGCTGAACCTTATCCAGCATCAGCGCCAATTCTCTGGTGTAATAATCTTGGGGCGACATATCTGGTGCTAACCCGGTTTTTCATGCAAGAACCAAGCACATAAAAGTGGATTATCACTTCGTCAGGGAGCAAGTTGCAGCTCACGTACTGCAAGTGAAGTTTGTCTACAGCGAGGGTCAACTCGCAGACATTCTGACAAAGGCTCTCCCATGTGATGGCTTCAAGACTCTTCGGGACAAGCTCATGGTCTCCCCTCTCGCCGCTGAGCTTGAGGGGGGGTGTTGAGGAAGACAGCACGGGTGAAGCACGGGCTGTTATAGGATTTTTAATCAGATTAGTTAGTAAGAAAAACAAATATAATATACTCGGTATGAGAAGTAGACGGCTATGATTTAATATAGGATTTCACATAGAATAAGATTCAATCTAGCGGTCAGGATCAAACATAGAATAGGAAAATATAGAATAGGAAATACTCCGTTTTAATCCAACAGTCATTATTTGTTTTAATATAGCCGTTATACCAGTTATAACGGCTATGATTAAAACAGAAATATTACTATTATTAGTATCACTCTACAACTATAAATACGAACAAACATCAGCTGTGAATTCTTGAGGATTAATAAACAATTTACATTCAAGATTTTTGGTGCCCGCTCTTCTCATCTCTCTCAATTCCTTCCTATCTTCTTCTTCAATCTCTACCTAAGATTCTTTACAGAGACCTGCATAAATGAGACAAAAGGCCTGTTTTCTTCGCCCTGCGCTAGAAGATGAAGAATGCTGAATATTAAAAAAAATCATATTTATTCATGAATAAAAAGTTTAATCACAAAACTATTATCCAGGTCTTCTTATAATGAAGTCGTAAAAAAAGTTTACCTAACAGAAATGATGCCGCCAGAGATATCAAAATGATTTGAGTGCAAGAGATACGTTAAGGAAAAGAGAGCTACACGGTTATAACGCCGTTAAGACGGTTTCTTGATTTGTCATATTATTATTTCTTCTCCTCGCACCATTTTTACAAAGACCCAACGGATGAGATTTCACTCAAACTCTGTCATACCACCTACGCCATTGTTGTTCTCCAAGTTCTTCTTGAAGAGGAGTCAGCAACTCGCCTTACAGAGCTGACATGGACCAATAGGACCCATACCCCCTTATACTCGTTAAGAGAATAGATATTGGATTCAATATAAGTTTAAACATAGAGATATATGAAATATAGATAGGATTTCACATAGTTAGGAATACATATAGATAGGATCCAACAGTTTGGATTAATCTTGATCTATCCGTTATACTTTTCATAACGGCTACGGTCATAACAGACAAACTATATACGTTACAACCATAAACTCTACGTTATAAATACAAACACACGTTAATCACATTTTCTCAAGGGAATAACACGATTCTAACGGCTACTTCCACTCTCTCCCCTCTGTTTCTCTTCTCTTCCTTCTCTTCTCATCTCCTCTTATTCTTGAGCTATACGAATTCTTTCACTTCTCCGCGTCTATTGATTGCTGCTGCGTTCGCTCCTTCAAGATTGTATTCCTCTCCTCCGCCACAATACCATTTTCAAACCTCCGCTGGTTGCATCGTCGTTCTCTCATTGAAGAAAGAGTACAGCGACGATTGACGTTCGGCGTTCTTCCAATGTGAAAAATCAATCCTTCAAATGGCTTGTTCTTGTTCAGCTGTGCAATAAGCGACTTCTTGGAGCAAACGCTGCAAACCTATCCATTAAACATTTGGGGGGACCGCTGGGGCAAATTACGCGTCATCGGGATGTCGAGAGGATGGATCGTCCACGCCCTCAAACCCTTAACTCTTAGCCGTCTCCTATTCCCTCCTGTGGTTCTGGTTCTTACCATATCTGTTGGGCAGTTGGATTTAGCACAAGAAAAGTTCTACTGTCATTGGAAAACTTCTGCTGCTTTTCCGGTAAAACAGTTTTTTTCATTCGTTCTTTCTTTTATTCTACGTGGAGAACAAACAGATCCTGACTGACTTCAACCCATGGCATGGTCTGCCAGACATGTCCATGATGCGAGAGTTGGTGCTTGGTTGTCCCTTTTGCAGCTCGGCGGGTGGATCCACATCGTGCAATTGCACCATCATGGTGGTGTAGGACATAGTAACAAAGTCTCCGTAATGGAGAGTGAAGTTAGACAGGAGGGATTTGAAGACCCGGCTGCCTTGCGAGATATCGATGTCGATAATCTCAGCGGGGCCGAAGACGCGCTGGTAGTCGACGATGTCGTGAGGGCAGAAGATTCCCCTCCTGGAGAGGATAACCTCCATCTTCGCTACCACCTGCCTCATGATAGCTTCCATTGCTCGTCGGCAACTCTTGATCATTCTCCACTGTGTCGCGTCTGCCATGTCGCTGAAGCGCTCCACCAAAAGCTGTAGACAACGGTCGATGATCTCTCGTTGTCTCTCTTCTACTCGATTGTTTTCTTTCTTCTCTACACTGCTGAGTTGAAAGCCTGAGGGTTGAGGGGGTGGGGGTGGGGTTATGAATAGCGTTCTGGAGGACAATACTCTTCCCAAAAATATATGCACCAACGAGAATTCTGCAAACTCACAGTCCATTCGTGCACTTTCACTTTGCTTCCTGACCGCCTGATTGACGTCCTGAACGTTTCCCAATTGCCGGTTTAGCTTCCTGAATCATCCGCATATAGAAACTTTTCAAGAGAGACAGATATAGCAGCTAATTCTGCAAGCTCAGGAATTAAATAAATCCAGTGTTCCCATTACCTGAGAATCCATTGTTCACATTAGCTGAGACGAGGGGCAATTCATTACTTATTTTTAGGATATATCCCTGCAAAGCAATTTATTTTCCTTTGGGAAACTAATGTAGTGGTTTCTCACACTAATTACACATATGGCAGCCCTTGATTCTTCTAGGTGGGATAAAAGTTTTATAGTTTCTTCAATTCAACGTATTATATATTGTATAGGTTAACTCAACTATCAATGACTAATTGAAAATCCAAATTTGAGTTAACGTATTATATATTGTATAGGCTATACTAAGGAAAAACTGTCAGTTGGATCAAATTTAATGATATCGGGAATAACCAAGTTCTTCAGTTCATCATTTACATTATTAAGCTCACTCTGCAAATAAAGTACGAAAGAGAATCATATACTATTCTGTTTCTGTTCATAGTTATTTTTATCATTTAGTATCAAATATGTAATAAACATTAGAGATAAGACTCTGAAACATTCCTAATTAAATTAATAAATCCAATCTGATAAGATTTGTCAGTTTAATCATACACTGGTAAATTGTCCAATGTTTAGTCCTAAAGACTATAGCGCTCAGCGATATGCAGCCAAAGAAGCACTACAAAATTCCGTCAATGAAATGGGCCACTAACCACAATTTCTTCAGTGAATAAAATATTTCATTCCAATGTTTAGTCCTAAAGACTATAGAGCTCACTGATATGCAGCCAAAGAAGCACTACAAAATTCCGTCAATGAAATGGGCCACTCACCACAATTTATTCAGTGAATGAAATATTTTATTCCAATGTTTAGTCCTAAAGACTATAGAGCTCAGTGATATGCAGCCAAAGAAGCACTACAAAATTCCATCAATGAAATGGGCCACTCACCACAATTTCTTCAATGAATGAAATATTTGATATGTACCACTTTATTTATCGTCTAAATCACTCAAGAAACAACTGCCTAGCATTCCCAAGACGCAGCCAGTAAAGTACTTATGTGTTATTCATCACAGCATCAAGGTCATTACCAAATAATATTTTTTTGGGCTAACATTTTATTCAACAAATAACCTTTTTTGGCAAATGGTGTACCCACATGTCATTACTTCCATTCAATCAGAATAACATGAAGCCTATCATTTAAGCTGAACTTATAATTGGTATCATTTTCTTGCTCAACTAAGTATCATCAGTATTGATACTTGTTTCTAATATACTATCTCCTGATTTCTTTTACCTGCTCCCCTTCTTTAATGTTAATTTTTTTATTATGATTATCCTTATTTCCAAAGGTCTTATTGTTTACATACATCTAAAGTTAGGTTGTTTTATATAGAAAATGTTGCAGGTATGCCGGCTTTGAGAAACATCAGGAAGAGCCCATTAATGATTCCTGGATTTCACCTAGAGTAACAGAAAATGAAATAATATATTTCACATAATACTAAACTGAATGTCTTGATGTATGTTTGATTATGGAGAGGGAGACGAGGTAAAACATTCTAATATACTGTATACTATCAAGCAATATTTAAAATCTAATTTATATTATCAGTTTATTAGCTTTACTGTAAATATTTGAGAAAGAGGTTTGATAAGTCCAAAATGAGTCATGTAATTATACATATTTTAAAGGCATTTTGGGATCAATTCATGTGTATTTCACACTATTTTATGAAATATTGCATATCATGCACTAAATAGAACAAATGATAAAAATGATGCATTTTAATGTCATTTTATGCATGTTATACAATTTGAATATTTTTTAGTTGAATTATACATTTAATACCTATTTAATTTTCTCATGTTCTATTTAGTATATTGTCTATGAAATTGCAGGGGAAAATTCTGTATTTAATTTGAAGAAAGATATAGGGAAATATTTTTGAAAAAAGAAAAAATAATAAATAAAGATAAAAAAAGGTTTTAATTGGACCGGCTTAGGAGCAAACCAAGGACCGGACCTCTAGCCGGCAGCCAGGACCAACGAGCGCGGAGCACCCAACCCAGCCCAGCTGCTGACAAGACCCGCGCACAAGGAGCCCACCGCGCAGCAGGCCCAAATCAGGCCCCTCACAGGCCCACAACGATCGCACAGAAGAGGTATGTATTTCAGTTTAGTTCATTATACTTATCTCACTGAAATTTATATATTGTTCGGTATTCTAGAAATTTTCAATATGGGATGTCAATCCCAGGTCTCTCTTAGTCGCATCGGGCCGGACCATAGGGTGAAAATATAATTGGGGCCCAACGGGCCGCTATCTCAAGGAAACAAGAAGATAAAGAAAGGGGCTGGGCTTCGAACCAACTCAACCCGAAGCCTGTGCCTTTCGAGCTTATTTAAAAAAGCGGACATGATCTTAGCCGTCCGATCCTCGTGATGATGGTGGAGATCTATTCCGTCAATTTAATTATTTTTGGCCCTGGGATTGGCCACGATTTCTGACGCAGATCGCGAGACCCGTCGATGGATGAATCTGGAGAAGACGAGGCAAATGAAGATGACGATGAAGCGCTGACGAGGCAAGACATGGGCGCACTGTAAGGGGGTCCACGACTGTGATTTAATCGCAGCCGTTGAACCTATTCGTATGGAGGATCTGACAGTCGGGAGCAGTCTTGTCCATCTTCACGCCCAGTCATCAACTCCGCCAGCCGAAAGCCATTCTCGGCGAGCGAGGGGGTACCAGCAGCGATCCTACGGCCCGAGAGGATTCCCAGGGCCATCCTCCTCCATCTGACGGCCCAATTGACGTCTCCCAAGCCGTTACAAGGGGGCCAAGAGCCCTTAATTTCTCATCTTCCGACCAACGTTCCACCAAAAAATTCAGACGGTGGAGGACCCATCTGAGGTTGGCGGAGCAAGAAGAGGGGCTTGACAACCCTCTAATAGCTCCTAGAGCTTCAGAAGGCTCCAGAGGAGGTTTGGGAAGATGAAGACTCGTGCCAGCATGGGAGAGAAGTAAAGGCGGGACTGCATACCAAAGTTAGGCTGCGGCGATCGGCGCTGCCACCCCCTTACCTCGATTCAGGGCGAGTTGGTAAGTTTGCTTGCATCTAATCTGGATGATTTACGATTACGTATGGTTAATTTGAGTATCCCTCTTTAGTTTTATCCTTCATCTGATCCACTTCAATCCAAAATTTGTTCCCGAGATTTCTTTTGAGCATTTTATCGAACACCTAGTGTGTTCGATAAATGTCTCTTGCTTTTACCTAAGTTCAATCTATATCTATCTTATAAAAATATAATAAAAATATAAAATCATCTTTCTTACTCGACCTCTTATGGGCATTCTGTACAACATCTCACAGGCGTTCGATAGAAAATACCCTTCTATAATCGATATCTCCTAATAAAATCTATATAAAATACATTAAAAAAACATGCTATTACTTAAATACTACACATATCTCTCTCGTTCTCGACCCTCTTTCGGGAATTATGTCAAACACCTCTCGGGTATTCTACTGAATCGACCTATTAATTATAGAAACTGATTATATAAACTATATATAAGAGTATAAGTCATATAAATAAATATGTATAAATACCTATACTAATTATAAGGAGTATTCTACCATCTTATATTGCTATCAATACTTATTAATTTCTGTTCCTCCCTCTTTACTCCTTAATATTTCTTTATACTTATACTTACTTAGTATACTATAATTAGATAATTACTAATTCTTTCTATCTAACTCCTTATTATTCTCTCTCTTATTTAACTTAGTCTTATTAATACGGATCTAGCTTTTCACTAGCTATATTCTCATCCTTCTTAAATATAATATCTAACTCTTTACTCCCTTACTATTCTTAGTATCTCTAGGATACATATATATATAATCTTAGATATTTTCTTCTATACTAGTCTCACTAAACTAAGTTCCCTTCTAGTTATTAAATACTTATCTCTTCTCATTCTTATTAGCTTTAGTATTATCATTATATCTTAATAAATAAAAACTCAATTATTGAATATATACCTAAAGGCCAGTCCCTGTGGAGACGACCTTACTCATACTATACACTTGAGTAAGTTTTTATACTTTATTAAATTTTTTTGATTGTAGGCAAATTAATTTCAACGACAAATTAAAATTAACACTGCAATTTGCCTCCATCAAGATTCAAGAAAAGTTTAAAAATTTTGATATATGAATGATACAAGATGGATATAAGGTATGGATAAATAAATTCAATATTTTTGTGAATGCTACATTTAAATGATAACATTTTTGGGATCCACCAAATCGTGATGAATGAAAAATGGCTAATAATGTTGCTTATTCTGAGATATCAGGTTTTCAACTGGACCAAAAATGAGACAATCTACCTTTAAGGTAAACATTAATATTTTTTTTATTCATGTTTCATTACTCATCCAGGGACTTATTTCATATGATAATCATGCAAATATTTTCCCGTATTGATTCATGTACATAGAGATTAGATAATAATTTAATAACGTTATTAATAGTCTAAGTTACAGTGATTATATCACCATTTTATTTGTTACCCTACTATTTAGAGGACCCATAACAAAACTAAAGGGATAATAGGCGAAGTAAAAGTCTATTACAAGAATCGAATAAATGAATAGAAAAAACATAATAGGGATTTAAATTGAGGATTTGAAAAATAAATCTTTCGCTCTTACCACCATTGTGGTTGATATTTGTTTTAACAGTCATTTATTTCGTGAAATATGGAGAAACAAATTGAATTAAATAAGGAACTAAAATAACTAAAAATGTAGATAAGTTCCAATTTGACAAATGGATTTTTAAAGGAAGCGAGTGGTTTGATATTGATTTAAAACATGTTGTATTGCAATTTTGAAAGGTTGAGATACAAATCTAGATAATACAATGGATCAATGTTGCAGGAGATTTAGACATGTATCACAATACAAAAAGAAGACACTGAAATTCAGAATGACGCATAAACATAAAACATCACTACAATATTAGACATCACAGAAGATAGAGATTGAGTTTGAAGTGGTAATAAGAGTAGTCATTTGTTTTCCACTTGCAGTTAAACGAGAAGATTTTCTGCCAGTTTTGAATTGAGAATCCAAAACAAGAAGATAATACCGATGGCTGGAAGAAAAAGAATATTTGAGAATAAAATGATGGCACATAATTATTCAAAAGTAATAGGGTTCATAAAAATGGGTTACCAATTTCTCCTTATAGAATACCTACAAAAGCTGAATATTATTGAAACAATGTCATTAGAGACAACGGTTATTGAGCGAATAGATATCATAAGAATAAGACCTATATGGTTAGACTTCTCTTGAGACTTGTTCTTTAGGAGGTTCCATTTCCATTTACAATATGTGCAGTAATATTTTACCGTTATTCATCAGCTTCCGCTACTGGGATTGTCAAGGGAACTACAGTTATGACCTGCAATGGCGAGTCCTAACCAAGCATAACCAGTTCAGACCTAGAGCCTATCTAGGTCACATGATGACTTTGGACGTAGTGATGAAGCGCGCCAGCCCGCCCCATTGGAGATGTCTTTAGTGCTAAACAACGTCATCATCGACAGCCCCCCTGGTTCACATCCAGCCTGATTAGGATGCCAAGGTGCAAGTAAAGGCACACAGGTTTAAATACCCCAGGTGAAAGCACATCCATATATTTCTCACATTTTAATTTTGTATCGCCTTCGTCATTTTATTGTGTTTATGTGTTTGTGTTTGTCATCATGTCGTGTTCATTGCATTATGCGTCATTTTGTTTTTCGTCGCATTGTTGTATGTCATCGTGTCTTTTGCTTCTTTAGATTTTTATTTTTTTTGGTTTTAAACGGGGTCCTATGGATATGGACCCCCTTAATGGACACTCCCTAAGGGGCATCTTGAGCATCTATACAAGGGAGAAGAGGGTGCCCTAGGTCGATTAGACCTTGTTTATCAATATTGGAAGTTTGTTGCAAACTTGGTCTCACCAAAAAGAAAGGAGAAGGGGAAGAGGAAGGAGAAGAGAGGGAGAATAAGAGAAAGTAGGGGAAAAGAGGAGGGGTGGGAACACCATCGAGTGCCACTCCAGCGCTTTAGCCGCTCCTAGTCGCTGGTAGAAGTGTTGTCCGTGTGGTCTCATTGCCGCGGGTCAACGTGGCCATAAGCTGTGCCAGCAATACGGGGTTGGTGAGCCAGTGCGTTGCATCAGGAGCCACAACCACTCAATGCGGTTGGTGCAAACACCAAACCGTGTTTGCTGATCTGCCCGAACAACCCACGGGACCGTCCTGCCTGTAGTTCTGCCATCGGCAATGGATGCCCTAATGGTAACGACTCAAGGCACTGAGCGAGCTCATAGTCAGCCGGTGACATACGACGGTACGTTCACCTGCACCTACAACATCTAAATCTGCCCGGCTCCACTTTGCCAGCTGCCTGCCCTTGTTCCAGACCGACCACATCCCCGCCATCAGGCCATCTTCACTAGCACCATCCTATTGCACCAACCACCCATTGCTGAATCATCGCTGCATCCACGCTTGTCTTTGGTGATGCTTGCTTTGCTCGGGCTGCCGTTGTTACCCGACCGCACAACAACGGGACACCCTCACCACGTCCTTCAGATCGCTCTCGTGGGACATCATCCTTGCACATCGCCACCTAGTATGTCTCATACCACCGTTGATGACACTGATACCCGCCATACGGTGTTGTACCGCAGGCTCGACATGTTGACTTTGACCTACCGCAGGACATCACGTGCCGAGTCATCCCACGCGACGCCCTATCGCTAATGCGTGGTTGTCTCCTGGTACAGTTGTTGATCCACCAAACGGCCATGGGATGAGGGTCCAAGATGCACCGATCCAAGTCTCTGACGCTGGCGCCCAGCCTCTTGATCGAGTCACATTGTGGGTCTGCCACCTCTTCCACTACCCGTGGCCCAGTATTGCGTGAGAGTCGCTCTATCACCGACGAACACCATCCAACCCGCCCTGGCTACCCAGCCCACTAGTACAAGGAACCCGTCAAGCATCGGCCATTCGCTCGTGCTGCTTCGTCGTCACGACTCTCTCTCTCCTCCTCGCTTCCAACTTTGGGCATTATGCTCTTGTGCCATGACACAATCGCCAGTTGAGCCAAGCTGGGCCCGTCAACGACACGCCTCTGCCTACCTGCCACACTAACTCGTACACCAAGGCAGACACCGACGACAAATGCCACCGCTGACGAGGTACATCATTCCCCTTGCCGTTAGTTATATCATGTCTTTTAGTTTATGTTCGGCTACACTCCACCGTGCTTGGGTTAGTTTAGGTGAGAGATTATATCAAGAAAACTACATCACGACTGAATTCTCAGGTACGGGTCGAGCCCGTCCGTTACATGTGAGCATCATCAGAATTGTTCCATTCGATGCCATGGTCACTGTCGTCACTCCGACGAGGGTCAGAAGGTCACCATCAGCATCACTGGTCGCCCACCCTTGTGCTCATAGCTCGGCGAATCCCCAAGAGTCAGGGCTTGTGCGTACGTCCGCCTAGGATCCATCGTATCACGTAGTTTCATATCCTTAGGGATTAATCCGTCGGGCGAAGCCTGTGACGACATCCAACATCATCTTGGTATCAGTGCATCGTCTCGATAGCTGACCGGATGACATCCCCAATGACGTCTGACATCACTCAAACACTATCTGAGTGAAATATCATATAGGACAAAATGAATGAGAAACAATCAAAATGAACTTAATAAAAAGAAAATAGAATTGGTACACATACCCCTCTACAAAAGACAGTCTTGAGCATTACAAAAAGCTCAATACACAAGTGACACATGGCTGTACAATGTAAGTCAACAAAGGAAGATTTGGGAAAACTTTAAAGGGCTTCTCTCTATCTATAACCATCAAAACCTGATTTATACATACATGAGCTGTTTTCTTTTGGTAAATATTCCTTTCTTGTTCCTTCTCTCTTATTTTTTCTTCTTCCATCTTCCATCATCCTACTCTTCATATGGTAAGAGAGTCAAGATTAAACTTTAAGGGCATTTTAGTGTAATGCTTTAATTTGTGTTTTGATGAATGTTCAAAGTGATGCATACCTCAATATGGGTTGTGATCAAAGCACAATAGTCCCTCAGTCAACTACTTGACTGATTGTATGTAAAGATAAAATAGGAGCCTTAAATATATTAAAAGGCTACTTAGTTTGACCATACCCTGAACAACTCAAATCATTTATTTAGGCCTTGTATTTTTATGATATGAAGATAAACAGTTTTTAACACTGTTCAAGTATTTGTGTGAATTTGTCTTCATTTGATTTGTTGAATAATTTATCCAATATCCTTTTATTACCTTTGAGTATTTAAGGCTGAATTTACTGATTTAATAAAATTAATTACATCAAGATATTATTATCCAATGGTGATATATTTATTTAAATGGTGTGGTAAAAATACGTAAAATGTTAATATTATTTTTAAAACTCATATCATTAGCATAACGTCTAGTTTTTTCTCTTAACTCTTGAACGGTGTTTTCGACTGATGGTAAAATTATAAATACAAAAAAATAGAAATTAAAGTGATTATTATTTTCTATTTCTTAATCATAATCAATGCATATGTGATGGAGGACCATCTCGCCACCGACGCGGAAAGACGCCAGCAGTCACACCGAGTAGCACAAGCCAACGCCGTGAGCCGTCATTCAAATATTTGGCTTATCGACATCAGGCAATTATTTTATCTGTCTCGTATATTCCCAATTGTAATTTATTTTTGGATTGTGGACGGGCCTATTCGTGTTTTTGCCTCTCCTTTGAATTGTTCATTTATTTCGTCATTTTGGTAAGGCCGCTCGTCAAGAGACGGTTCCTTCCTGTTTTGGCCCAATTGGGCATGCCTCAATCCCATATAAAGGACGACATGCCCAAGAGGTCCCTTGCAGTTGAATTTGAATTGAAAGTTTTCTTCATCTTTGGCTCCTGCCTATCCTCCCCTTGGGAGATTTGTATTTTTCTAGAGTTATATCGTGGGAATAACGTCGCACGCCTCACCACGTTGAGATCTCTATGGGAAATTGTCGCCAACATCACCCGCCGTAGTTGTTCTCTGGCAACCCTCATCAAGAAGGACTTCTTGATCTGTTCTCGCCCAAGATGGGGTCCCACCAATGAGGCCGCGCTGTCACTGCCGCAGCTGCCGCCGCCTTGTCGCTACAGTTGCCGCCGCCATCAACGCTGCCAACCACCTCTTCTTGCAGCCACCTGTGCACCTCAAACGCCCCCTCCCTGCATGGCGTGTCCCGTGCGCCTATGCATGCACCCTACGTGCTCGGGTCCGGTGCGCCCATGGCCCCCCGCGCACCTATGCTTGTCCCTTGCGCCTGCACCTGCGGCCCGCGCACCTGCGACCGCGTTTGCGCGGCAGCGCCACACGCTAGCACCGTGCGCCGGCGCGCGTGTCAGTGCCCCATGCACCAGCACCCATGCGCCAGCCTCCCACATGCGAGTGCTCCATACGTCGGCACCCGGCACCAACGCTCATGTGCTAGCATCTAGTACCAACGCCGTGCGCCAAGACCTTGCGCGCCAGTGCCTGTGCACCGGCTCCTTGTGCACCAACTCCCAAAATTGTCTGCGCCGTTCCCTGCGCCGACCACACCTGCCCATTCTCAGACCATGTTTTGACCTCTCGGACATCAAATCCAACCATGAGGTATGACTAACTCCTCTTCATTTCCAGTTTGGTTATTTCTTTCAGTATTGTTGAAAGTGTATTCCGTTTCCTCCACTATTGTGTAGAATTTTAGCCATCGTTGATTGTGAGAGCTAGGAATTTCATTTGAGGTATTACTAGTTCTTACGAGGAGGATTAGATGCCTCAGGGTAATTAAATTTACACCTCACCCTCCTAGACGTCTAATTGGTCCAAAGGGACATTGAGAAGTCTGGTTGTGACACAATCAAGCTTCATCTACCTAATAGATCGACCAAATGGAACGGAAATAACATTGTAATTGTCATTAATTTCAAGGATTGCATCTCATTAATATCGCATTTCATTGCACGTACCCATTCTCCCTTGTGTTGTAACATGTGTCGATCGATCCAGGCTGACTACATGTTACATCATATTGGTATCAGAGCCAGTCGTTTTAGCTTTTGCTTAATACAGTTGGCTGTATATCTCACCTAAAGTTTTTAATTGCATCGTGCATGACATATCTTGAAATTCATATCATACATTGCACGCCATTTTTAGAACCCGTCGTGAACCTAAGCGGGACCGATGACCATAAAATGGTTCAAACTAGGGCAGAACTACGGAACACCGTAGATAGTGAATACGTCCAGGAGGATCCCATATACAATCCCGATGTCGTGGATCTTCTACCCGATGATCACTTACAAGATGAACATCCTAAGACGTGGAGGCCAAATTGCCTCTTCGTGCATCTAGGGATACCACACCCTAGGTCCGTACCCCATCTAGTGGGTGGGCTAGACCGGTCATTCCTACATGGTCCGAGGACCTTGTCTCTTCCGCCTCGGCTCCTTTAGCTAGGCAACCGTCGAGGGGAAACTTAGTTGCTCCATCGGCAGAAGAAGTTCCCCGACAACCGGGCAAGGCTCCGATGAGGAGTAGCCCCACTCCACTACGGGCCAGGGAAGCTGCACATCTTCCAACCGGATGACCTAACGGGCAACATGCACTTCAGCAATGATATCAGTGCCAACAACATTGGGAGAATCACCGACGAAGGTCACCACCTCCAGATCAGTATCGCTCATCGCGATATCAAGACGATTGTCACTATCCCTTGTATAGGAGTTTCCATCAACTGGAAGCTCATTACTCCCCACGAGGAGATGGCCCCATTCATGTCGAACAACATATGGGGAGTCGATGGTATGACATCCCGGGATAACCATACGGGATGGCACCAACACATGTTGCACCCCAAGCGCAAAGCTATCCAGTCGGTCCGAATGGACCCTCGTATAATGTTGGACCGAACACCGTCCCCTGACCATATGGTCCGACTACCAGTCATGTCCCCAACCAAGGGCCTTATGTTACTGTCGCGCCTCTCCTATGCGGGGCGCCCCTGGTAAATTCAACATATCCTACACCGTACGTGCTGGTGTTGGCATATGCGCCACGAGACTCCTGTTATGCTCCTGAACCTCAACCAGTGCCACCTACGGCACATCAAGTAGATCCATCTACGCGCCCTTCACAACAGCCGACCTATGGGCCACCACCAACTTATGGACTAACTGCCCACATAGCAGCCCGAATTGCACCTCCACCACCGTACATGCATCAAGCACCTTAAGGATACGACGAATACAACCAACCGGCAGTCCCAAATGTTGCCCCAGTTCCAGAGCCCAGAGAATATTATGGGCCACAAGACATTCGACGACAAGCACCAGCTCGACATCACTATGAGGATGACGAAAGAGATTGCAGAAGGGAAGCACATAGAGCTATGATCCAGAAAAGCGTTCGAATGGACGTTCCCATCTATGAAGGGTCATGAAACCCTAAAGATTACACAGACTGGGAATCCAATCTGGAAAGCTATTTCCAGTGGTATGACATGGATGACGACTTATAAGTGTCATATGCTGTAGCCCGGCTTGGTGGGCAAGTCAAAATTTTCTGGAAGAATGAGAGAGAAGTAGCTTGACACCGTGGAGATCTCTCTCCCACTTGGGAACAAATTTTAAAGTGACTTGGCGCATGTGCTGCGATTCTAGGGCGATCAACAAAATCACAGTAAAATATCGCTTTCCGATCCCACGAGTTTAGGATCTATTTGATGAAATGGTTGGGGCCACCATCTTCCAAAGATTGACTTGAAAAGTGGATATCATCAAGTTAGGATCCGTCCAGGCGACGAATGGAAAATGACCATCAAGATAAAGGATGGACTATTAGAATGGAATTTTATGCCTTTGGGGCTATCCAACGCCCCCATTGTCTTTCAAAGGTTAATGAACGAAGTACTATGACCATTAATCAGAAAATTTGTCGTAGTATATTTTGATGACATATTAATCTATAGCCATGATTGACAATTACATCTCCAGCACCTATGAGATATATGCACCGCACTATGTCGGGAGAAATTGTATGCTCATCTGAAGATATTCAGTTTCTTCACTACTCGAGTCTCCTTTCTAGGGTTTATATTATCGGCCCAAGGAGTAGCTGCTGACCTAGCTAAAATCGAAGCCATAACTTCTTGGCCAATACCAAAAGATATCCATGATGTTCATAGTTTTATGGGATTGGCAACCTTCTATCGAAGGTTTGTCTCAAGATTTAGTGGTGTCACTGCGCCCATCACAGACCTTATCGAAAAGGATAAATTTGAATGGACTCCCTCGGCTGACAGAGCTTTTGAACTCGTCAAGAACTTGATGACCGAGGCTCCCATTCTCCGATTGCCAGACTTCTCAAAGGTTTTTCGAAGTAGAATGCGACGCATCTGGCATTGGCATAGGAGGAGTCCTTACCCAAGATGGACATCTTATTGAGTATTTTACTGAGAAATTGAATGATATCGGCAAGAGTTATGACAATTACAATAGAGAATTCTACGCTTTGGTGCAATCACTACGACATTGGAGACACTACTTACAACCGAAGGAATTTGTCATATATTCGGATCACAATGATCTTAGGCACTTACAAGATCAAAAGAAGGTGAGCGACTGTAATGCTAGATGGATCACATACTTAAAAGACTATACATTTGTTATCCCACATAAAAAGGGCAAGGATAATGGTGTGGCCGATGCCATAAGTAGATGGCCATTAGTTCTCAATATGATGCGACCTCAAGTCATTGGATTTGAGCAGGTCAAAGTTGATTATGAAGAATACCCCGCCTTCAGACCGATAGAACGAGCTATAAAGGAACAAACTAATTCCAAATTACTGGATTACTATATCTCAAAAGGATACCTTTTCTACGGGAAGAGGTTATGTATTCTGCGCACATCGCTGCGCGACTTCCTAGTATGTGAAACTCACGCCAGAGGACTTAGTGGTCATTTTGGAGTTAACAAAATGATCCATGCCATAGAATATCAATTCTACTTGCCATCCCTGAAAAGAGATGTTGTCAAAATAGTTCCATGCTGCCTAACGTGCTCTCGCATCAAAATGACAAAACAAAACTCTGGATTATACACTCCCCTCCTAGTACCCAGCAGACCCTGGGATGATCTTAATAGACTTCGTCTTGGGACTCCCTAAGACTGTACGACGACACAACTCAACTATGGTCTTCACTGATAGATTCTCTAAAATGGCATATTTTGCGCCATGCTCCAAGACTTGTGACGCTTCCCGTTTCACATATTCTTTGACAATATTGTCAAACTCCATGGAGTACCAAAAACCACTATCTCGGATCGCGATGTGCAATTCACCAGTTACTTTTGGAAGACACTATGGGTTCTCATGGGAACCCAACTGAAGTTTTCTATGGATTACCATCCACAAATATATGGTCAAACAAAAGTTGTCAACCGTAGCCCTGGCAACTTGCTGCGATCGATTGTGGGTCATAGCATAAACTCATGGGATCTAGTATTGCCTCGAGTGGAATTTGCCTAACTCCTTGGTCAACCGTACAAATAGTGCAACCCCTTTTGAGATAGTTTATGGTCAACTACCCTATAGAGCTCTAGACCTCATGCCATTAGATCATCATGTTAGAATTTCCGATGATGGTTAAGAAATTTTTCAGAGCATATAAGAAACATTCATCATAGCATACATTCTCGCATCACATTTTAAAATGACAAGTATAAGGAAATTGTTGATAAAGGATGACAGTCCGTTAAGTTTACGGAGGGAGAACAAGTCATGATTAGATTACGGCCTGAGAGGAATTCTCCAGTGGTCGCTACGGAATTACACCCTCATAGCGCCGGGCCTTTCTCAATATGATCCCTCCAGAGTGGGGGATTTTTCTGACCTTTCACGTAAGCGACTTAGTGCGTTACCATCATACGCCACCAACATGTAAATCTCACAGCCCCTTGAGCCTAAGTAGTGGTGAGAATGAAACCCACTTGCCGCTCATCTCCCTTTCAAAACCCATGAGGCCTGAACACATTGATACAATACTATAGGAAGTCAACACTACAGGGGAGCAGTTCGACCACAGATTTCTTGTATGTTGGCAGGGCCAACCTCCTTTCGATGACACTTGGATCACGGAAGCAGATCTTCAATGACTTTGGCTGGAGCTAGTGCAGCCACAAGAGGACGTCATCGACATCAACTCATTGGAGTCAAGTTCCTTCGGTCCCCCCCCCCCCAGGAGGATGATGAAGGACCATTTCACCACCTACACGGAAAGACGCCAGCAGCCGAGCAGCAACGTCAGCACCCGTGAACCGTCATTCAAGTAATCCTCTTAACGACATCGGATGATTATTTTATCTTTCTCATCTATTCCCAATGGTAATTTCTTTTCAGATTGTGGATGAGCCTATTCGTGTTTTAAGAAGGCCGCTCCTCAAGAGACGGTTCCTTCCCATTTTGGCCCAATTGGGCATGCCTTGGCCCTATATAAAGG
Source organism: Wolffia australiana (assembly GCF_029677425.1). Classification (NCBI taxonomy): domain Eukaryota; kingdom Viridiplantae; phylum Streptophyta; class Magnoliopsida; order Alismatales; family Araceae; genus Wolffia; species Wolffia australiana. The sequence goes on from NC_135852.1 coordinate 8,459,545, forward strand.
ACGGCATGCCCAAGAGGTCCTTTGGAGCTAAATTTGAATTGAAAGTTTTCTTTATCTTTGGCTCCCGCCTACATCCCCTTGGGAGATTTGCAGTTTTCTAGAGCTAGATCGTGGGAAGAACATCCCATGCCTCACCACATTGAGATCTCCGTGGGAAACCGTCGCCAACGTTACCCGCTGTAGTTGTTCTCTTGCAAACCTCATTAAGAAGGACTTCTTAATCTTTTCTGGCCCAAGAAAGGGTCCCGCCGACGATGCCACGCCATCACCGCTGCCATCGCCGCCACCACAATCACCATTGTCGTCCGCCTCTTCTTGTGGCCACCCGTGCACCTAGAGCGCCCCCTCCCTGCACAACGTGTCTCCTGCACCAGTGTCGGCACCCTACGCGCTCATGTCCGGTGCGCTCACTGCCCCCCGCTCGCATGCGACAGTGTGCGCACCCATGCCTGCGGCCCGCGCACCTGCGCTCGCGTCCGCACGCCAGCACCGCATGCCAGTGGCGTGTGCCAGCGATAGGTGCCAGCACGAGCACTAGTGCTCCGCGCACCTGTACCCATGCGCCAGCCCCCCACGTGCCAGCTCTCCATGTACCGGCACCCTGCACCAATGCCCGCGCGCCAGCATCCGCGCACCAGCGCCCTGCGCTGAGGCCATTTGCGCTAGAGCTTGTGCGCCGGCTCCCCGCGCACCAATGCCCGAAATTGTCCACGCCATTCCCGGCAGCAACCACATCTGCCCATTCTGAGACAACGTTTCGACCTCTCGAACATCGAACCCAACCATCAGATACAACCAACTCCCCTTCGTTCGCAGTTTGGTTATTTCTTTCAGTATTGTTTAAAGTGTATTCCATTGCCTGTCAGAGTTCCATTTTGTGTAGAAATTTAGCCATTGTTGATTGTGAGAGATAGGAATTTCATTTGAGGTATCACTAGTTCTTACAAGGAGGATTGGAGGCCTCAGGGTAGTTAAATTTACCCCTCACCTTCGTAGATGTCTAATTGGTCCAAAGGGATATTGAGAAGTCTGGTTATGACCCAATCAAACTTTGTCTACCTACTAGATTGTCCGAATAGAATGGAAATTACCTTGTACTTGTCATTAATTTCAAGGATTGCATCTCATTAATATCGCATTTCATTGCACGTACCCGTTCTCCCCTGTGTTGTAACACGTGCCGATTGATCTTGGCCGACTACGTGTTACATCAACATGACTGTTGGACTTTTGACGTATTACCATTATGCTCTTTATTTTTTCTAAGTCCATATATACAGTTTGGAGCCCTAATTTCATATCTCCTTCTCTTTGCCTTTTAAAAATTGCAGTTTAAAAGCTAGAGATATCTCACAATTCCTGAAGTATTTTTTCAAGCAGTTTTTGAGCATTATTTGAGGAGATCATTTGTTTTTATCATCAATCCAAGTCCATAGAACTTGGAATCGTGGTTTTGGTGCAGGGTATTTCAAGATTCAAATAAAAGAATGCTGGGATTCGAAGTTTGCACAACCTCGACCTTATGATAAGTTTATTACTTATAGCATATGTCTTATACTGATTTTGAGCTTTTGTTCAACATGTGAATTGTTGCTAACATCCATACTAAACCAAATAAATATGAATCACATCATTTGTTTGACTTTGGAAAGCGTTAAAGTGGTATATAGTTGGACACGAAGAAATAGAGTGGTAAACAAAGGACGCTAAAAGATTGATATTTGGAGATTTATCTGATTTGTTTTCGTACACTTTGTGTGAGATTACAGTTGTGTGGAATTGTGTTACTGGCCAGTCAAGGTAGAATCATTGCATTTTGTGAAGGATTGGAAAAGATAAATTGAGTTTTAAGCATCAAAGGTCAAACGCGAATCTACAATGTCATCCAAAGAAAAATGTGGAGGAGAAGAGGACTTAAGAAAGAACGACTACAAACAAGGAGGTATTATTACTGAAGGGAAGCCATAGTTATATTTATGAATCTTTATATCTGAATTAGTAAAATTGTGACATTAAAGTATTTTTGTTGAAATACCTAAAATTGGTTCTTGTATTGAATACTGTTTTAAGTAGCCATCAATACTAAGTGTTGTTAAGGAGAATACATTATTCAGAAATATATATTTATTTCTAGATCTTTGTAATCGGTCAGGTTAAGGCTTTGGGGGACAAATTGAAGTAGATCCAACTACTCATTCTGTGAAAGCCTTTGAGGGTTGAGGATGACAAAGTTTCATCAACTTTTTTTGTTTTTCTTGGTATCTTTGTTCAGACCTATTTCCAAGCGATTTGCCTGGGTGGCATTCACGCATACTTGGTTAGGACACATCATCACCTCAGGATGGATACACGCGAACAACATTAAGGAATAGCCTAAGCTTTCAAAAAAAATTGCCTCTGATTTCCCCTACCTCATTTCTTAGGTAGAAAAATCCTAGGCTAATTAAAAATAAAAGTATAATATAAACATAGAACCTAATTCACCCCCCCCCTCTCTTAGGTTATTCCTTGGCCACCTAAACTAACAGAGAGCCATAGTGCTCATGCAAGTCCCAAATCAACAAGTTGTGGCATCCACCACGGTGGCTCCATCATCCAACATAATCATCCTTGTGATTCCACCAATGAGTATCATGTCACTCAAGAAAAGAAGAATGCTATTCTTCACCTTCCCTCATCATGTCAAAAAAGTCTAGGGATGGAAGAATACTATAACCCCTTTATTAAATGGCTATAGTTTCATGAGTTATATCTATAATGGACCACTGACATTATCCACTATGGAATATACCTGATGGGGGAGCATCCAGCCTTGAAGACGTATCTTTTATTTTTTGTTTTGGCGCATGCCCGACGTGTATGTATTTGTATTTTTTCCCTAATATGCGCCCCCTTTCAATTTTTTTGGGCCCTCTTCCCTTTTTTCAAAAAAGGGAAGGCCCATATCTCGCCTAAAAGAGGGGGGAGTGCCCATCATAAAAAAAAAGAGCCAAGTGAAAAAGGTTTGAGGAAATGTAGTCCTTTGTTTTTTTGGTTTATTTTAGAAGTTTTTTTCTAGTTTTAGAGTTTCACAAAATTATGGAATTGCTCTCAAGAACAAGAGGTTAAGGCGTTTTCCTCTTCTCGTCGCCGGAGCCTTGGCACCGCCTTCGCCGGCGCCGCCATCTCCACCGCCTTGCCGGCTATGGTACCCCCCCGGCTGCCCTCATCGACATCTCTGACCCCCTCGGCTGCATCATGCCAGTTTCGGCCATTTCTGGCCTCCTCTGGTCGCCTTTCGGCGGCCACAGGTTGCCTCGGCTGCCTCGAGTCGCCCCACCTCCTCGGCTTCCTAAGTGGCTATGGGGCCCCATTGGCCGCCTCGTCGATGAATCCCACCGCCTCGGCCACATACTGCCGACCTTGGCTGCCTCAAGTCCCCTCCGGTCGCTTTCCGGCTGCCCCAAGTTGCCACTATTGCCTCCAGTCACCTTGTCCTCCTCGGCGGCCATGGGACGCCTCGGCCACCCTCGTCAGCCACTTCTGGCCACCTTCAGCCGCCCCCCACCGCGTCCAACCACTTCTGGCCACCTCAGCGGCCTCGGCCACCTCCGGCCGCCCTCGGCTGCCCCCCGCCGCCTCTGGCCACCTCGACCACCTCCGACCACCCCTGACTGCCTCCGGCCACTTTTGGCCGCCTCTAGCCACCTCGACGTTGTCCTCCCTCATTGGCCACCCCTGCCACCCTCAGGCCGCCTCGTGCCACCTTGGCCGCCTCTGGCCACCTCGATCTTGTCCTCCCTCGTTGGCCACCCTAGCCTCCCTTGGGCCGCCATCGTGCTGCCTTGGCCGCCTCCGGCCACCTTGGTTGCCTCAGTCTCAGGCGCCCTTGGCCGCTTCAACCGCCCTTGGCTGCCTCGGCCGCCCTCGGTTGCCTCGACCATCCTCAACCGCCTTGGTCATCCAAACCTCCTCGACTGCCCTCGATCGATGTGCGCTGCTACCGTCCTCAATACCATGCTCGCTTCTGAGCTCGTATCCACGCCAACCTCTGCCACCGTGTCTACATGCACCATATGCACGCCTAACATCCTCTAGAGTAGTTTAGAGGAGAGCAGTCTCCGGACTACCCACCGTCGCCACTTCACCACTGCGAAGGACATGACGCCGCATGATGAACCACTGCCGTCGTCGCCGCCAATGCCTACCTCCATCCTCTAGTATTTAGTTTACAGCCTTCTTCATCATCGAACCTTGTCGTCGGTCAAGTTCAATAGTAACTTGATGCAGCTCCCTTATGATGTTGCACGGTTACGTCGTCCTATGCCCACCGCTACAGTCTCCCAGAGAAGCTTTTAGGGAGACGGTTGCCAGATGACATGCCGCTGCTAGTTCACCGCTGCGAAGTACAGGTTGCCATAAGATATAGAACCACCGCTTTGCACCGCCGACGCCTATCTTTGTCGCCTATAGCATATCGTAGCCAGGGCCCACCCAGTCACCATTACCACCACGGCCGCTCTATGTTGCCGCTCCGCTGATCAGCCCTCCTCTCCCTTTGGTGTAACATGAGTCGTTGGACCCCGGCGCATTGTGTCACATCAATACCCCCAAGAATACTATCTTCCTTCAAATACTAGGCCCCAAAATGATGCTTTCAATATCAACATGGATGCTAATCTACAATAGATTGACCTTTCATCAGCATACAGCCAGCTTTAAGTCTCATGATGCATGCCTTACTCTTGATAGTAAAAAAGAAACCAAATTCACATTCCCCCATACTACAAATATTGCTCAAGCACCTTTCCCAACCTAAATCATGGTGCAAAAATTATTGTAGAAATCAATATGGAGTAGTCAAGATATGCAGGGGAAGAGGGTTTAAATTGATTTGCACCAATACGTCAAGTATGTGGATGACAATCTCAATTTTACGGTTAAAATTTGTCATTAGTGATTGAGATAATTCAATAAAAATATATGTTAAAGCATACTTAAAAATATATCATTAATGATGAGTACGGATCGTCTCCACAATGAACAATGATTAAGGAATTAATTTCTTATACTAGTGATGATCAACAAGAGGATTGACAAAAACAAGATTAGAGTACGTGAGCTAGTGATATCAATTAAAAATATGAAAGTTATAATTTAATTTAACCTAAAGAGAAGAGTAAGTGCGCGTGACGGACATGATGATGGACGAAGGTATGAAGGACAATAGTGATTGGATGTGGAGTCGTACTTTGGTGAGGATGAAAAGATGAGAGAAGAGAGTAAAATAAGAGTGCAAGAACAATGATAAACCCTACTTACGTTAACTATGGCGTTGGAAAAGTGACAACGTAAGGCGAAGATAATTGCCTTAGATCCTTTCATTCCACCTAGATCTCGGTGATTTACGAGTGCCAGTAAGCTCCCTCTCTTCTCCTATGCTTCTCTCCACACACCCAGGACACCAAGAACACTCTTGATGGATCTGAAAATCACTATCTTTCAATCAGCCCATAAAAGTAGGAAGCAAGTTCAAGACGAATTTCTCAATGATCCAGCCCTCAATTTATAGGTCAAATGGAATGGAGGGGAAGACAAAGCAAGTTGAAAAGTTCAGCTCAATCCGAGGTGTAGAGCAAAAGTTATGGCCGTTTGAAGTTGGAGTAATCCTAGTCCTTAACTTTTTCTCACTCCTCACTAGTGTCCTCATTTTCTGTGCCCGCTAAGAAGTCAAAGCACCTTATACATATTCCGCACTTTTCGTATTCCGTGTGCCGCTCATCATTTTCCGCGCCACGGGTGCCTAGAAAGAAGACAAACAGACAAAAGAGAGAAGACGAAAAAAGAAACACATTAAAAACGTGTTTTTTTTCAGAGGCTGATGTGGCGACGCGTCAACATGCCATGTCACCCTCTTCATTTTTCGTTTTTCTTCATTTTCAATGAGTGGCTGTGAGTGTGCTACTTCACCCTGCGCCAAAAAAGCCAAAAATACATAAAAATTCATATTAAATAAAAAATATAAGCCAAAAAATATATTTTTTGACTCAGAAAAATTATATCTTTCAAAATTTAATGTCAACAAATTGCCAAAAAATCATATTCTGACACAAAAATTATTTTATTTTTGAATATATTGTTAGAAAATCCCAAAAAATGTATAAAATCAGAAGTTCGTTCTAAAAATAGATTTAATCATTTTAAACTTGATAACATGCAAATATGAGTAATTGATCGCAGAAAAACATGTAAATATAATCATATAAGTCACTATAAATGCATGTTATTAGTGGACAGTTTGGTGACTGGGAAACAAAAATATAGTGATTAATTCAGTTACAACGTGCCTTCTTGGGGGTAGAACCCACATGCTTAATTGAATGCAACCAACATATACATACCAGTTCACAACCTCAGACATAGATGATAATGTTCATGGTACTCTTAGAGTGGAGCTACGTGCCGTGTCACACCAGATCCAAACATCCTCAATCCTCCGACCCAGTATCATGGAATTCACCAGTTACATATAGGTAGTGGAGAAGGTTTGAAAGTTCTGTGCTTTGGACGTTATCAGTTACAATCCTTTAAAAAATCTATTAACCATCAATATGTTTAACACTTATTTTAAATTACTTAAAATATTCTCTTTATTTAAAGATTATGATGTCGTAATAATATCTATGTCGAGTTCCACCCTGACTTTTCCCTTGTAAAGGACAATAACTATCATTAGGTCCTGCTCCACGGTCTTTATCTCTTGAAGTCCCACACAAGTAAATCCAGCAGTGCTTCTTGGCGATAGAACATCTCCTGCAATTTGACACAATCACTTAGGACATCCTTAGTTAACGTCCTCAAGCATGTAATACAAATTTTTAGTCTCCCTTTCTACTCAACTTGACATATCCTATGTGATTCATGTCGTCTGTCTAAGTTTTATAAATTATTGTATTCAAGATCGTCTAGAGTGTCAAAGTGTCCCTAGGAATGGACACACTCAAACCTTTGGGGGCGAGCACCAATTTTAACACATTTGGTTTCAAGATTATGTTGTTTTTATTGACGGCTTTATAAAATATACATGGCTTTCTATAATCAGAAGCAAAAGTGATGTTTTCAAGGTATTCATAGAATTTAAAAAACAAGTCAAGAGACATCTTGGCAGTCTAGTTTTCTCATTTTTATCTGATCGGTGTGAGGAGTTTCATACCTATCTAATGACTAAGGGATTAATAATTTTGTCACATTTCCTTATTTCCAAAACAAAATGGGTCGGCTGAAAAAAGCACCAGCAACTCATTGAACCTAGTCTATCTTTTCTCCAACAAACCTCTATGCCTTCAAAGTTCTGGGATGCCGCTTTCTATACTATTGTGTTTCTTCTCAACTCACTACACGTCTTTGTTTTAAATAATAGACTATCGTTTGAAAATCTGTTTCCAATAACACCTGATGATACTGTTTCCAAAACATTGGGTGGTTAGTGTTATCCCTGTTTACACCCATCGACTTAATACAAACTTTTTTATTGTTTTGATGAATTCATCCTCTTATACTACAGATGTCTCATGATGTCTTTCATGTTATGACATGTCACAATGTCTACAGACAGCTATCTCATGATTCCAATAAAAAATTAATTTCTCACCATGTTATTTTCAATTAATACACTTTTCCTTCTTGGTCACGTAACACAAATTTTCATAACTATCCAATATTCTGTGGTCCCCAAACTTCACGTACATACCGTAATGCCCCTAGTACCACCATACTCACACTTTGAGTGTCACCTAAGTTACACATACCTTCATCAAACAGCACTGATAGACTAAAATTTAGGATAAAAATTATGTTGTCATGAAATTGAGTGTAATCAATAATCTTTCTAAAATTTTACTCATAAAATTATTTAATTACTCAGTGATGAGTAAGGGTCATCGCCACAGGGAACAGATCTTAAGGAAAGAGCTCCCTTGACTGGGTAAACTTGAAAAAGGAGAGAATGAATACATGTAACGTAATAGATTGTGTATAGGCAAAGTTAGTAATACCGATAGAGGTACTAGTAAATTGAGAAGATATGATAAGTATAGTACTAGTAATGGATGATTATCAAGCGAGTAGGACTAGAGCTTACGGTGATGGGATAAGATTGGAATAAATGATAAGAAGTAGCTACTTTAGGGTTTAATAATTTAGGGTTGAATAGATTCTAGGAGGATGAATACATGTAGCGTAATAGATAGTGAATAGGTAAAGATAGTAATGCCGATAGAAGTACTTGTAAATTGAGAAGATCTGATAAGTATAGTACTAGTAATGGATGATTATCAAGTTTATTAAATATTTCTAAAATATATACAAATGAATGGTTAGGAATTTTTCCAACTTCCAGGTTTAATATTTGATGATCCAGAACTCCGGTCAAGCTGAAATTTTAAGGGTAGATTTGTATATATTATGTCCTCTATCTATCCATATGGTTGGATCTATAAATTTAGCTCCTGAGTTTTGTAAAAGCATCTTAATTTCACTTCCACCTTGATAGGTGGTATAAAGTAATGTGAAGTTTTGTAGGCCCATCATTAGTGTTCTTGATGTCTTTAGTGCTTGGAGAGGGTCAACAAAGAAGTGGGGAAGCTGACCTGCATTAGGAAGATGGGTTGATCTCGGGGAGCTATAGGGATCTAAGCTTAGCCTCTTACCTTACATTGGTCATTCTTTAATACATTTAAGTAGGTCATCCATCATTCATATCCCGGAACATCCATCATTATCCCTCTCTATCATCATCTACCATAACCTAACATATCACATATGCCTCCATGATCTCGTCATGTGTCCACTGATAACATGCAAATAAGCATAATAATTCTTGTTTATTTCATGAATTTTAGAACACAATTAAGCCAATTTTATGCATCTTATCATGACTTTTATATAATTTTCACCAAAAATACATATGTCCACTAAATGATAATCCTTGCATTAAAATTAGTATATTTGATGTTTATAGTGATTGAAATGGATAGTGAACTTAAAAAGAATTAATTTGGTGAAAATGTCATCCAAATAGGAGTTGTAGATAAAGTGATATTTAATTTTGAATTTTAGAGAATTTTATGGATTATATTTGACATTGTTTAAATATTTTTTTAAGGTTTAAAAATGGAAATATCAAGGCCCACAAAGGAGGGATGATGTGGAATAACTGGTGGCTCTTTTTTTCTTCTGTAAAAAGTAAACTTCCTCTCCTACAAAGAGGGATGATGTGGAACAACTTGTGGCTTTCGCTTCTTGTGGGAGAAGTCAAATTCGTGCCCTACAAAGATGGATGATGTGGCATGCTCTGGTGGTTCCCTATTCTGGTGGAACTTCTCAAACAAATGAATGGCCAGAAATGCTCAAAATTCAAACGGCCATAACTGCTGATCCCATGGGCAGTTTTGTCTGAAATTTTGTTCTTATTTCTCTTTCTACAACCATGGCTGAGACTGTAAATAGACCCCCAAATTAGGTTCTTCTTGTACTTCATTTTGCCTTTCTCCATTCAGGGGACCTTGTGAAACAAAGGTTTTGGAGTGCCAATTTAGGGTTTTCTTCTTTCTAAAGTGAGTTTCTTCCCTCTCTTGATCTATCTTCATGTGTATTGCAATAGGCGAAGGCACTGGGCCCAATATATGGGTCCATGAAGGGAGACTCATCCTTGGGAGGATCACCAAAGGAAGAGGTAAGTCCTAAACACTTAATTAGGATTTCTATTCCATTTCTCCAATCTTTTTATCCATTCCATATTCTCATATCACTTCACACTCTTTTATAAGTTAATAAACCCTCTTGGTAGGGATTGATAGCTTGTACCACCCATTCCTAATTAGGGTTTTCATAGGAAACCCCTTATTACGGTTTATTCATCACATCCATTCATTCCTCTCATCCTATCCTTATTCCATGATTTTAATACCATCCTAATCTCTGTTATAAGTACATAATTCTTATGATTAATAATTAATATGTTATACATATAAAATATTTAAATTAAACGATCATATAAGATTCATTCTCTTCTTTACACTCTTTACACCTTATTCACTTTCTCAACTGTTAATTTACTTTAAAATGAATCTTAATCACTACGCCTTTTCTGTGGTTAGACCCAATTCTCAACATTTTACATCAGTAATAAGTGTACTAGGGTTAATTATAAATTTGATTACATAAGCCTCTAAATTACACATCGACTAGGTTGACCACCTAAATTTTGACTTATCATCCACTCTCTGTTTATATAAGAAAACTTAACTCCCTAACTTTATTCTACCCATTCCTCTATTCCTACTTCCACCACATTACATCCTATCACTTCTACTCTCCTTAATATCCTCCTATATTCTGTTAACCCTTTAATTGGAGAACCATAATTATTATACCCTATAATGACCCATTATAGGTCTTATAATTAATCCTTATCTCATCTCATCATCCTGCGCTTCACGTCTTCCTTCATCCTATGCTTTAGCTTCCACTCCTTTGATCACAACTACCAGCTATGTATTTCTTGTTCAATTCTTCTCAAATAGGTGTTATCTTGAACTCTGATCATTACCCTCATCCTATTTCTATCTCTTGCACAATACATATCCCATCTCATAATCTAAAATTCACCCTGTCAAGGAAGCTATTTGCCAAATATCTAATCTTTGGGTAGACGACCCTTGCTCATCACTGACTAGCCAAATTATTTTATGAGTAAAGGTTTATAAATTATTCTTGATTAAACTCAATTTCACAGTGACGTAATTTTACCCCTAATTTTGAGTACATTAGGGAGAAAGCGTAGTAGCCTAAATGACCCACTATGGGTGCAATGTCTTCAAGTCACTATCATGAAAGAGCTTAATTAGCTCCTATGTTTGCATACCTAGAAGACCCGTCATATCATCAATGAAGGATGAAGTGCTTCTTATCATTCAAGATTGTGCAACTCTGTATGAAGAATGGAAAGTGCTCAATAGTGAACTCTCCTCCAGGTCAGATTGTAGAATCATGGAGTTAACTAACAAGCTACACAACATTCATAGAGATACACAAATTATCAATGACTTTGTTCAATAAAAATGAAGTATGCCCCCATACCTTGGTGTAGTCAGATGCACTATTGTTGAACAAACATTGGAAGTTTGTCTTATTTCGAGGACTTGGCACTAAATATGAAGCCTTTCGTACAAGTATGAATACTCATACCAATACACACTCATTAGGCATCATCGTAAGAATGCTAAGGTCTTTAGAAAATAAGCTCACGTTTGGTGTTATAGAACAAGGGGAAGAACAACCACTACCATAAGCCAATCTTGATGTAAAACAATTCGATGGTGTCATCGAATCGGTCTACAACACAGTAAATAAAGAAAGTTGAATGCAATGTCGGGGATGAATAATGCAATTTGTAAAATAACAAGAAGTAACTCAAATTGTTGTCGATTAAGAACGATGGGTCAGGGGACACGAGAAGTCTAGGGCTGATAGGCTTCCAAAGACCCAATCGATTGGTCCAAAAACCAGTGAAGTGGGATGGCAATCACTGCCCGTAAGTTTCCACAACCTTGCCCCTAATTAATCTATTACAACACCAGAAAGATAATACTATTTCAAAGTTGAAGTGGCTAAGCCTAAGTAAAAAATCTCTTTGGTAGAGGAACCACGTCATTCGCACTAAATAAAATGATTAAGCGTAAAATTAAAAGGGAATGATTGGGAAGAACTTGATCTGATTTTAGTCTTCCATATTCTTCAACACCAGGTGTCTGACGTAGGGGAAATGTTTGAGCACGACTTATCAGAATGGATGAATCTTCTTGACTTAGAGTAATCAGTGGATGATCACAATGAGATCCAACCAAAGGAGGTCACGAGAATCTATCAGGGAAGAGGAATAAACTCCAAAATTGATTGACGATGAATGGTTAACACGTGCCTCTAGTGGATGAACGCAATGCCACAGTCAGACAGAATGATCCACATTTAATGAAGTCTTTGTTAGGTTTGGTGCCTTGGTTCGTTGATGAAAATCACGTTTCCATGGATGGGGAAGCATGTTCGATCGATTCTCAATCGATCTTTAAAAAAAAATTGAAAGTGCATTTTGGGGAACTCGTTCCACCCTTGACTTTGCCGTTCTGAGATTGTTCTATAGCCGTTCACACATCCGGCCTCAAGAAGTATCCACGCGATCACTCGGCATTTGGATCTCCACCTCTTCTTGTTCAACTCTCCTTGGAGACTCTCTCCTTGGTTGATGTAGAGAATGAAGATAGGAGGGGGCTCTCAAGTCAGGCTTGCATGGGTGCTTCAAATGAGACCCCTTTTCCTCCTTATATTTCACTTAAGGTTTTTTCTCAAAAACCCTCCAAAGTAAAATATATCCACCAATGCCCTTATGACCTTGTGCATGTGACCCTCTAGCCCCATGTATCATTCTAGTTAATAACTTTAATGGCCCAATAATGTTCATTGACCAACCTTATTAATTAACTATATCAACATATAGATTAATTAAATAAGGATCAATTTTAACCTAATCGATAGGTTAAGTTTCCAGCCCGTGGGGTGCCAAGCTACCGAGTAGTCTCGAACTCTCTCATGGAAACTTTACCATCATCGGTTACCGTATATGTATAATTCATCATCCGCGCGAGACTCTCGAACGACTTAGGGTGTGGTTTATCGTCAAGACCTACTCCGTCATTTGATTAGTACTGATGCGTAACGAGGATCATTGGAGAATGCCTTCTCCAATATCCACACTACCTTGGCCAGGGGAAATCTGCAATGAACGATGAGGAGGACCCACTATAGATCAAAATCCGTCCGGGTGAGGGGGGGATTTTGTCATTGTGATTATCAACACCGTATAATGGCAAAAGACCAATTGGGAGAGCATTGAGAAATCAGTGAAATGCACAATGAATTTGCCAATGAAGTGGTAATCATTCGCAGCGGAGATTAGCTGTCGTCCTGGAATTTACACGAAAACTACCACCGAATCAAAGTTGGCCACGATGCCCAAGATTGGAGTGACGTCGCCCAAGTCGATTTGGTCATGGAATGGTAACTCCACCAAGTGTCGATGAGGCAACAATCTCGGGCATTGTGAAACTGTCCAACAGCATGTAATCACCATGGAGAAGAAAAGAGAACTTCCGCATCTTGTTGAGGAGAAGAGGACGTCCACGGTATCGTAGGGACCAGTAATTCACAAGACGTAGATTGATCCCTGGAGCTTGATCGACGGTAGTTGGGTGGAGAGGATGGCTGAGTTAAACCCATCAAGGGAACAATCAGGTAATTGCTGATTCCAGATCTAGGACCCAACAAAATAAGCAAGAAAAAAAACAAACGATAACTTTTGATTTTATCAAAACAAGAAGTCTTCCCCCATTAGAGTAGACATTCCTTTATTTATAAGGATGGTTGCTCTAACGGGCCATTAGGGGAATGGTCCATTGAAAGACATTCTACTAATGGTCCACAAGGTACAAAATAAACTTGTTCGTAAACAACAAATAAATGCATAAATAAACATAACTGGATCAGTCGTCAAGTCGAGTACTTCAAGGTCAGATCCTTCATGTTGGCTCGGGCATCACGTCGTGGCTGAACAAGAGCGTCTCGATGGTCCTCCATCAAATCTAGTGTAAGCCCATTAAAAGCAACAATAACGACCAATACAAGATCATAGTAAACAAACTTGTGGCCTTGGGTTCCAAAGGAACACAAAATCCAAAACAGCAAGCAAGAACAAGTCTGAATTGCCAAATCTGTTCCAGGAATGGTCACCGTGCGGATGTGTGCTATGTTTGGTTTGGGCCAAGTCCAGCATGCAAGATGTGTCCATCAACGACAACTAAGTTCAACTACCCTCCAGTTCATGATGATGGAAATATATGTGGCTGGAAAGCCAATGGCACATTCCATATCTCGTTCCATGTTCATTGTATAATCATTATAGTATATGTGTGATTCTTATAATAAAGTCCATGAATACATTAACGGTCTTAGTGAACTATGATGTGATTGTAAGACATACATCAGTAGTCTTTAAGCATGTGTTTTAAACATTCCTATTCAACGGATACTTGAGAGGGACGTTGAAGTATCGGTAGTAAATAACACTATCAACCCTCACACATATGATGAGTATAGACAGTCCCATAGCCATTAGTGTGGAAATACTAGGATAGATAGTGGGTGCAGTTTAGTGGAATGAGTTTGTTGGATGGATCCGCATGAATTTCTGAATGGTATATTACCAAACTAACAATCATGTTGATTCATTTGATGGTTGTGTAAGTGCTTCTTAGACACAAAATGCATTTTCTGGACAGACAACTTATGAGCATCATACAGAATTCCTCTATGTATGTGACAAAGATCTTTTTTGTCATATCCCCCTTGTGACAGTTAGAATGAGAGGTATTTCCCTTCTCCATCAAAGGTTCCACCTCGCGAGTGGTTTAGAGAGATAGCAAGGGATTTTGTATACATGGGATGATAAAGAGTATGAATTTATAAGGAAATACGGAGGTCATGAAAGAACATGCATTCATTGCTCATATCCTGAGAATGACTATGGAGATATCTCTCATTGTGGACAGGTGATAGCAACCCAAGATCAAGGGTATCTCGATCACCTCCATCTTGATAAGCCTAAAATTGGTTTGTAAATATGTCGGTGTTTGAGCTTTTGGACTTATGCGATAAAATTTACCATATCCCTTGATAACCAATTACTATGTATAGCGTAAGCAAAGAGTCAAACCACAGGGAGGCACTAAGCAAGAATTTTTGTCCTATTCAAATCAATTAATTCAAGAATGGATTAATTTTGCACTTAATAGATCTCAATTATGTTTAATTTTGTTTATAATTAATCAAAATTAAGTAGAAATTATAATGTTTAATTTTTTTTAATTTTGATCTTAATGTTTTCAGTTAAGACACTCAAGATATGATAATTTTGATTATAATATCAGATTAATTCACATCACCAATTTCCCTTTTTTAAGACAATTTTTATGTATTAAGATTGGGAATTAATTAGCAAGAAAGGGATTTTTAAAATTGGACTTAAAGATGGACGAATTTTTTTCTAAAATTTAAGAGTTTGGTATTTTAGATGTTTAATTGAATTTTCCAACAATAAATTTTGAAATCTAGAGAGAGAAAATAGGCGATCTAACCTTGAGAGGGAAAGTAGGCGAATTTGGGCGACAATGGGTTAGAGAAGAAATTTGACCCTAATTTAAAGATCTAAAAATACAAAATGGATCAAAATCAATGTAGAACTAAAGATTGAAAGTCAGATCTTGAATCAAAATCAAAATGCAATGCTAATTTGTCATGTACATTTTGCGCATTTCATGGCATTTTAGAATCTTTCAAGAAGTTCAAAAAGCAAACGAGAAACTTACAATTTTCAATGATGAATCAGGATCTGTCAACTTCCAAAGCAACTGCTGTGTCCTTCCTGGCCAAATCCTAGGGGATATCTTAAAAAACTAATTTTCCCCTTCTTCCCAACTTCTATTTAAAAATCCAACCATATGGATTGTAGAGGGGGAAAAGACAAACATTCCCTCAAAATTTGGGCACAATCGGACGGTAAGATATCAAGTATCACAGATTTACTAGCGCATAATCCTCGCCATTGGATCATTTGATTTTTTTAAAAAAATGGATTTTTCTGATTGGCTGACGCCCTTTTTCGTTGTTTTCACCATCCTCGAATCTCGTTCTGACACGTTGTTGCATGCTTCCACAGGTCGCAATCATTGGAGAATAATGCTCAAGCCAAGTATTATTTGCCCGGTAAAAAACCATGTAAAAATACTTAAGAAATTAAAACAATAATAAAATCAAGTTGTATGTCATTTACCTCAATTTATATATGATAGCATGCAAATATGGCCATTAAAACACATAAATGTAATGTAGTATACATCAATTTAACATTATAATTTTCAAGTTATCACATCTACTAAAGAAAAGTCAACATCATACTTGTGGGTACCATAAGCACCCTATGGAGAGAGTTTTTTTTTCCTTAGAGCATGAGAGGATACTGGAATAATATTGTTCTTCTCTTAGACAAGATGACTCATGTATTGCATGAACACCATTCATCGCCCACCGAGCAGTCTATGGAGGATATGATGATGAAGATGATGGAGAAACTAGCACCAATCATCCATAGAAATGAACACTTTATGAATGGACTAGATGAATTAGAATTTCAGGATATTGGTGAAACCACCTTATCCTTTGATGGAGTGACAGAAGACATAGTACATCCATCGATCCAAGAATGTCATGAGGATCTTGAGCCCTCAGTGTGCATGGAGGATCATAATGAGAGCCTAAGTGATCTCTACCAGCTCTACACAAACCATGAGGATCTTGAGTCCTCAATCTGCATGGAGGAGCATGATGCAAGCTTAAGTGATCACTACTAACTCTACAAGAACCATGAGGATCAGGTTATGGAATGGGTTGATGATTCGATAGGTTCTCTTACATTTTTAGTTATTGAAAATAATGACAACGATGATCTCACTCCTATTGTTGATTCCTATTGAAGAGAGTGAGAAACAAGATCATCAAGAAAGAGATAAAAGGAGATTTTGATGAAAGGGAAGATAGGAGGCGATAATTATACATTCTCATCCACTTGACTATGAGGAGCATAATGCATTTGGATCCCTTTCATCAATTTGGTGAACATCCGGTAGCGGGGAACAACACGATGTGACAAAAGCTCAGATTACGGATCAGAAATGGATGGTGATGATTGGCATCAGCCATGGTGATGATGGATCTTGAAGAGCATCCTCCTCTCAACTATATAATCTCACTTAAAAGGATCAGCCGATTGAGATCGCCAGAGTCCTTATCTTTTCTCCTAAAGGTATTTCTCATTCTAGACAAAAATGCATCATTGAATCCTCATGAAATCCAAGTGTGAAGTCTTGTTCTTGGATCAAAATCAAGAGCTACACGTGTTGAGGACTGAGTGACATCTGTTCTTGCTCTGAAAGTTTGCAAATTGGGTGTCTAAGGAGGGAAATTCAAGGCCAACTTAGCTTGGAAAAGGAAATTTGGTAAAAATCGGCCCTTAATCTTATTTTAAGGCCTCCGATTTGATGGAATAAGGTAGGAAACTTGGTTTTCCCCTAGCATGCCACCTGACTAGCTTAAACATAGCATTTAGTTTTCTTCTTAGACCAAAATTTGTTGGAAACCTACTATAACTGACCTCTTTAAATTGTGATTCCTGTATGCTGATTAATCTAGTGATTTACTTCAAATAGTCAATGGATGAATGTGATTCTTGTGTCATTTGATCCACCATTGACTTAACTCTCTGCATGTATCTTAACAAAGACTAATTAAGTATTGATACCAGAATCCATGGTTTGATAACCCCATGTTCACGATTTCTAGATGGTGAATTACAGCAATGATTTCTCTCTTGTTTCTTGATCAATCGTTGGGATTTTTGTGGCCACATACCCTCCTGCTGATTACCTATCCGTGGATAGCTTAAAAGTGTGATTTGATTTTCTTTTGTCTCCAGAATTCCCTGCTTGACCACCGCATAACAATGCAAGTTAGAAATTTCTGGAGTGAACTTTTGAAATCTTTATCTCCATGAGTTTGTATCCAATCCTCATATATTAGGTAAAAATAGATGATACTATTGATTATCATTCCATTGCCACTGATTTCGTGGAATTCCATAAAGTTCTGACCATTAAAATTTCCCTTTGACAAATGTATCCTCATGTGAGTCGCAATTTCAATATCTTGACTTTGAAAGGTCATAATATTTTGGTCAAACATTGGAAGTCTTCTATTTCAGTGTCATGGGATTCTATTAGCTAAGATCTTTCCATAGGCAACAATCTCATAAAATTTGATTCGGACTTTGCAATTACTGTGTGATCAATTGTGATTTTTGATATGCATCTTGACATCACGCTTCAGGCCATGCCCCCCCAAACAAGAAAGGGAAATGAGATAAATTGAGAGGAGAGAGAGTGTGTGTGTGGCCCATCAGATCAGCCACATGATGGCTGACAAATGGGCATGGTGCATTGCATGAACTGTCATGATGAGTCTAGACGACTGATAACATGCATGTTTAATAATTTAATATGATCATATTTACATGCATATTTGCATTAAATCACTCATATTTTCATGTTATCAAGCTTAAAATTATTAAATCTATTTTTAGAATGATTTTTTGAATTTTCCGTAATTTTATGCATTTCTAGAGATTTTTCAAACAATAGATTCTAAAAGAATATAATTTTTGAGACAGAATATGATTTATTTTTGACATTAAATTTGTAAAGATATGATTTTTCTAAGTCAAAATAGATTTCTATTTTGGGCATTAATTCTATTTTAAATTAATTTTATAAGATTCCCTTATCGCACCGCCATGTGTCACCGTTCAATTTGTTGAATGGTGACAAATCACAGCTACTGCTGATAGTTGGCGACAGCCAATCATTAACTTAGTTATAGATTGGCGTCAGCTACTCATTTAGCGAGATAATCATCGCTTCCCGATTCGCAAAGTGATGATTGCATTTATTTCAGACACGTCAAATTTGGAAATTTTCTAGCGCAAGGCGATATGGACCAATAAAAAATAGCCATTTTTTCACAATATGTACGCGTGAGAGAAGGGAGAAAAAGACAAAAAACCTATTTTTTCACTTTCATTTTTCTTCTTTTATTTCGTACAGTGGTCGGCGACGTGGCTGCACCACATGATGCATGGGTACACATGGCCCTCTCAACTTGATGTGGTGCACGTGTGGCAGCTGCTGAATGGATTGAAAAGGGAAAAAACCTGACATGGCGCGCGTTGACGCAACACCACATCAGCTGCGAGAAGGAATAAGTAAGAGTATTTCAATAATATGAATCACTCTTTTGTCTTTTCTCCCCAGCGGTCACACGTGGCGCCTTCGGAAAGCACGCACGTGAAAGACGAGGAGACACTGAATTCTTAGAAATTTTGCAGTTTAACGAAAACAGAAAATGAGGAAGCGTCAACGACGCTGATGAGGAGATAGAAAGAAATTGAGGGCTAGGATTGGCTCAACTTCAAACAACCAACTTTTGATCTACAACGATTGAGCTGAAATTTCCAGCACTACTTTTTCTCCCCCTCCTCTTTCTATCCATACTTTTTGATCTATAAATAGAGGCATGTATCACTCTGAAATTTATATTGAACATGCTTCCTACTTGTGTGGGCTGATTGAAAGATATTGAGTTTTGATACCCATCAAGAGTGTTCTTGGTGTCCCGGGTGTGTGGGGAGAAACATTGGAGAAGATGGGGAGCTTAGCGGCACTCGCAAATTGTCATAATCCTGGATGAGCGTAAGGATTTAACGTAAGCGTCTTCGCCTCACGTTGCTATTTTCCCACACCATCATTAGCTTAATTAGGGTTTCTCATTCTTTTTTCACTATTATTTCACTCCCTTACATAACCCCCATCTCATCTATATGTTTTCCATCACAACATTCTTAAATTCAGTTACTATCATATTCTTTGCACTCTCTATCGCATCCGCATATTTTTACACATAATTCTATGTTCACTTCCTCTTTTCATAATAATTTAAGTTGAATTTTAGCTATATACAACACAGTACTCGACATCACTATCTTCCCTACTCTAGTATGTTTCTTTTCTTGTATCATTAATAACTATTGTAAGGATTAGTCCTTAATCAACGTTCCCTGTGAAGACGACCCCTACTCATCACTAACTAAATATTCTTAAGTAAATACAGTTAAATATATTTCTACTGAATAATCTCAATTACCAACAATGAATTAAAACCCCTAAATTTGATATTATCAACGACATAGAGAGTAAGAGGTAAGGGGATAATGACATATTTACCCCATGTGTGTGTGCATGTCGATGCACATGCATGCACGCAGTCTACAGCACCTCTCTAAATTCTGCTTAATTTTGAGAACCTGTGATAGAGCCATGTACTGGCCTTGCACATTGCGCATTGCTCTACAAAATGTTATAATGCCAGCCTTGGGCACCATTCCACATACCCTCTTGATAATCTCAAATTTAGGGATTTTAATTCATCGTTGGTAATTGAGATTATTCAATAAAAATATATTTAACCATACTTTAGAATATTTAGCTAGTGATGTGTACGATGATTAATGATTTATTTCTCTTACTATAGTGATTATCACCAAGAAAAAAGATAAGTATCAGAATAAAATAGGTGAGATGTTGATGTCGAGTAAAAGGATGCAACAGTTATAATTCAACTTAAATTAGTAAATAAAATAGGAAGTAAAAGTAGAATTATTAGACGCGTTATGAGAATAAGGAAGAAGACGTGACAGATATGATAGTGATCGAGTGCGTGAATAGTGTGATGGCAGAGCAAGGGACAAGATAATGGTTATGTATGGGAGTTAAATAACAGTAAAAGTATATTAATAATCCCCAAGTTAGCTAACGATGGTGTCGAAAAAAGAGCGACATAAGGCAAAGACCCTTACCTTCGATCCTTATAATCTGCCAGGCTCATGGCAACTTGTGAGTGCCAATAAGCTTCCCCTCTTCTTTTATGCTAGTTCCCAAACATCCAAGACACCAAGAACACACTTGATGAATCTCGAAACTCACTATCTTTCAATCAGCCCACACAAGTAGGAAGCAAGTTCAAGAGGAATTCTACAGTGATCCAGGCCTCTATTTATAGGTCAGAGGTTATGGATGGAAAGAGGAGGGGAAGACAAAGCAGTGCAGAAAATTTCAGCTCAGTTAGAGTTGTAGATCAAAAGTTATAGCCGTTTGAAGTTATTGCAATCCTAGCCCTTATTTTTTCTCTCTTCTCAACATCATCTCTAACGCTTCCTCTTTTTCTGTTTTTGGTTAAAGTGTCACTTTGTTAGAATTATGTGCTGCTTTGTCTTCTGTGCTCACTTTTTCGAAGTCTCCACTTGTACTTATAGGAAGAAAAAGACAAAAGAGAGTTAGATTATTAATATTATTTAAATATTTCACATATTATTCTCAAAGCTGATGTGGCAGTGTGTCCGCGTGAGCCACATCAGCGATGGTCCAATAAAAGCCTCACACGTCCGCCTCACGTGTACGCGAGTGCCACATGTACATGTGGCGCCATCCCGTTGCGCTACGTTTCGCGACATCTATTATTGACTTTTAAGAACAAAGAAAAAAGGGTTCTTTGTCTTTTTCCTCCCTTGGACCACATGCACATTTATTTCAAAAAAAGGCCTCCTTTTTATTTGTCCTCATCATTCTTGTGTTTAAAAAATTCAAATTTTTATTTCGTTAATCATAAGTATAATCATGGATTCACTAATCGCGATGCCATGATTGCTCAGCTAAATGATTGGCTGACGTGAATCATTAACTAAGTGAGTGATTGGCTGTCACCAATAATTACGACTAGCTGTGATTCATTGCCATTTGATGAATGGAAGGATGACATGTGGTAACGCGCGATAAAATCTTCTAAAATTCATATTAAATAAAATAAAAGCCCAAAAAATAAAAATAAATATATATTTTGACTTAGAAAAATCATATCTCTCCAAATTTCATGTAAAAAAATTCCACAAAAATCATATTCCATCTCAAAAAATGATATTCTATTAGAGTCTATTGTTAGAAAAATCCCCAAAATGCATAAAAAATGCAGAGAATTCAGAGCATCATTCTAAAAATAGATTTAATCATTTTAAGCTAGATAATAGGCAAATATAAGTGATTTAATTCAAATAAGCATGTAATATGATCAGATAAAATTACTAAAAATGCATGTTATGACCTCTTCACTTAAGCGATTGGGTGGATCTGGTCCACCCAACTGGACAGCGGTCTTTCTTTGACATCCCAATCGAGTCTCATAGTGTAGCAGCGTCACACGCAAAATGGCAGAAAGGATATTAGTACCACATCAAAAAAAGAGATAATAAAATGTCTATAAAAGAGACACACAAATAGCTCTTTCAAAATTCATAACATGCCACAAAAGTGCCACGACGGTGCACCACACGTGCTCACGTGGAGGCCACCTATGCGCCCTTAGCACCACATAGACTCCTCACATGGTAGACCTCGCACCATTCAGCACTGAGACAGGTGCCACATGTGGCATGGATGAAATAAAGATATGAAAATAGAAAAAAGAATTAAATTAAGGAGGAAAACCTTAACATTTGAGCTGGAGTTTCCTATCATTTTCATATCCCTCTAATGATATGAAAATGGATGAAATAAATAATAATTAAATATAATTAAATGTAAGCTGGATTTTGGCCTGACCTTGGGCATGCACATCTCCTTATCCAATGCCCCAAATTAGTTGAAAAGTTCACCCAAGTTTTCTATCATTAGAGGGATCCTAAATCACTCATCTTGAATTTCAATAGAAGTCATTCTGGTATTCGAAGGTGGTGCAAAAATATGTACCCTAGTCCTGAAATGTTGTCTGTGCTTGGCAGGAAACGACCCTTTTGCCATGAACTCTGCTAACCTGGCTCTTGCACACTATAGAACTCAAAAGAAGTGATTAATTTACCATGGTTTGACCTTGAGAAAATAAAAACCTGAAAATTACATCACAGTAATGCTAATTTTTCAAAAATGAGCAAACAGATGATGAAATGTGATGAATGCTGAAATGGTTAAAATACATGGTAATGTGCATCAAATTTGTGAAAATTATAAGTTTAAATTTCTTATCAATGAAAATAATTCATGTCATGATATCACATTATCATAAGTCCAAACTATGAGCACAAGTGATATTTTGGCTAAAATCTTCGACTTCTGCCTCTTCCACATCCTTGATAATGAGAATATCCCCACTGTTAGAAGTCATTTGAAGATTCAAATCCTTGTTCCTAAACATTATTAGAGGTGGAACCAAAAGACATTACATCCTTTTGTTTCAAATATCAGAAATGTGTAGTGTGCCTTCAAGTAGTCACAGTATCATCAAACTTTAAATGGTTAATGTCGGCAGCGATACTAATAATAAGTTGAGAATAGGTAGAACAATGTCCTATTGATAAGGTAAATATGATGGATGCTATTTAGCTGTTGTCTAATGAATTCAAATCTCTCAGGAACAGCTTTGAAATTTTTCACATATTCATCGGTAGTTATTGTTCCTTTTTTCATAGTGTAGAATTGTCATTCAATTTCCATCACCAGGGCCTGATTCCAGCCTACAGAGGTATGTTCTCTAATACAATGATGCACCAAAGCCTAACTCATGTGGCTCATTCCTCTCTGCTATGCAAATATGAAAGCACCATCGGGCTTCAGTTGTATGCCCAATTGCAGGGATTCATTCAGTACATGTTTTTTACATTTTGATCGATGTGTATCTTGGATTTATGAACGGTTTTATTCATGTTTCAATCCTACTTATTAAACTTAAACAAAGGCCAATGGTGCAAATTTTGTATTGTTGGGACATTAAGAAGATTGATCATGACGGAGTGGGGACTCACCCGGACCCAAACCCTCGACCCCTTCACATTCAGCTTGTGCTCATTCCATTTGTATGTCGTCAAATCTGTCCTAAGCTTAGACATTTAAATAAAAACTATCAGGGTGTCGTAGATAGCCATCTATGCTGATGAGCTAGTCTGGGCAGCAGATCTCTCAAAAGTACAAACATGAAGAAGTTTGGCCCAGAAAGTGCATTGAGGAAAGGGCACTCTTGGATATCTCTCGTCTTTTTCTGAGGAAAGGGCCCATCTTGGGCCCATTTCCTTGGTTATTTAAAGGGGTTTCAACCCCTTGAACCCTAATCCGATTCCCTCTCTCTCTCTCTCTCTCTCTCTCTCTCTCTCTCTCTCTCTCTCTCTCTCTCTCTCTCTCTCTCTCTCTCTCTCTCTCTCTCTCTCTCTCTCTCTCTCTCTCTCTCTCTCTCTCTCTCTCTCTCTCTCTCTCTCTCTCTCTCTCTCTCTCTCTCTCTCTCTCTCTCTCTCTCTCTCTCTCTCTCTCTCTCTCTCTCTCTCTCTCTCTCTCTCTCTCTCTCTCTCTCTCTCTCTCTCTCTCTCTCTCTCTCTCTCTCTCTCTCTCTCTCTCTCTCTCTCTCTCTCTCTCTCTCTCTCTCTCTCTCTCTCTCTCTCTCTCTCTCTCTCTCTCTCTCTCTCTCTCTCTCTCTCTCTCTCTCTCTCTCTCTCTCTCTCTCTCTCTCTCTCTCTCTCTCTCTCTCTCTCTCTCTCTCTCTCTCTCTCTCTTCTCCCTCTGACAGTCTCACTCTCTTGTCAGCCAATCAGCCTCACTCTCTTATCTGTGTATCAGGACGTGGGGTGAATAGACAACAGCTGGCTCGAGTCCCCCACCGCATCCGCCCACCCATAGTGAGGCATTGAATAAAAAATTATTCAATGTCGCAGGAAGGTTATATCACAGAATTGAAGACGGATGAATAAATAATTATTTAATACCGCAGGAAGGTTATAGCAGTAAGGTTATATCAGAGAATATGTCGCAGGAATTGAATAAATAATTATAACTCCACATTGGAAAATGGAGAAGGGTACACGGTAACAAGAGATGCAGAGCCATCAGATTGGTGGGCCCGATTGTGATCGGACGGCGAGGATGAAATCACAGAAAGTAGGGTTTGCCACCGCATTTGACTTCCACATGGCATGGTCTGCCACATGTCAGTGTGGACTGGGATAACGAATACGGCCCCAACGTGTCGATGAACCGATAACTTGGATTTGAATCGATCGTATCGGGTTTGAATAAGGCCTTTGCCCCGCTAGTGGATCCGATCGCACCGGCACCATCCATACATGGTAGTCAGAAAATTAATCTATTATTTACTTTAAATCGTTGAAAACTCTGATGTCAGAAAATATGATCAATAGTCAAACTCTACGCATTTGAATTTTATTTTATTTTTTGGCAAAAACACGGTGCCGGATACAGCCAACCCTAGGGTTGTGCCCGTAGACCGATCCATCGGTGCCCTAGACGCCACCCAAGAGGTTTTTATTTATTAAGTGAAGTGTTTTTCAATGTTTTTAGGCGTGGAGCGAGTATATATATCCCAATTACACTCGGAACCCACTCGTCCACGCCCATAGTTTAGGAAAATAAAAGATACATAACTGATACCTTGCAGGCGCTCAGGGAAGTGCGCTCGGGGAAGTGCGCTCGGGGAAGTGTGGTATCGGTGTAGGTCGGGAGATATCCTTGACTTCATGTCATCAAGCGGGGGCTGAAGTGCGTGGGGGGCGCTAGTCGGGGCGGGTGCAATCCGCTCCTCAAACTCCACCGTTCCACGTGATTCTCCAATCCCGCGGGCCTGCCTTCGCGTGGGTTTGCCATGTGCGGAGGGTCGGTAGGCCGAGACGATCGACTCGGTAACATCCCCTAGCTGTAGAAGGAAGCGCCTGCCAAGAGAGAAAGACGGAGGAGGGGGTCCGTGTGGGTCCGTGATTGGCGAGGGCGTCAGCGGTCTGGTTGCCCTCTCGTAGCTGATGGCGAAAGCACTTGATTCGATGATGACACCGCATGATATCCTGCCATATGCGGTGGAGGCGCCACTGGGAACATGGACCTATACGAAGCATATCAACTAATACCCGTGAGTCCGACTCTACGACGATATTGTGAAGGTTCCGCTCCTCCCAGAGGAGTAGACCATCGCGTATCGCCATAGCCTCGGCTATTGTATTAGTCTGTACTCCATAAAAAGAAGAGAAAGCGAAGAGTATACTCCCTATATGATTCCGAAGGATACCGCCTCCCCCAGCTGGTCCCGGGTTCCCCTTGGATCCTTAGGGATGTACGCGTTTGAATGTTATATATTGGTAGGAAGCAAGGCAGCAAAAGTAGAGAGAGAGAGGGGGCTACATATAGATAAAAAAGGATAGATAAAGAAAAAAAGGAAATTCGATAGAAAAAGGTTAAGAGATCGAGAGATATTGAAAAATAGGGTGAAAAGAGAGAGAGAGAAATAGAGAGAGAGTTAGAGAGATAGAGAGAGACAGGGAGAGATGTCAAATGCGGAGAGAGAATGATACAGATAGCGAAAGCAGGAGAGAGAGAGAGAGAGGAGGTATTGAGAGGGAGAGTGAGACAAAGAGACAGAGAGAGAAGGCGATAATGGGAGAGGGAGAAAAAGAGAGAAAGAGAGAAAGAGAGAGGGAGAGAAAGGGGGAGAGAGAGAGAGAGAGGGAGGAGGAGGAGGAGGAGAGAGAAAGATAGACAGAGAGAGGGGAAGAGAGAGGCAGAGAGAGAGAGAGAGGCTCACCATGCAGGTGCACGGGTATTATCTCCCTTGCTTCCAGGAACACATCCTAGTATTCATCCGAATTCGGATTATGCTTATACGTCAGAGGAAAACAGATCGCTCCTTCCCTCCACCCTTCCAAAATGCTGCTGGACATTTCTGCCATCAGCTGCAATCATGTTCGATAAAAAACCCCATCTTCAACCACTCAGGCCAACCACAAAGGACTCAAGCTGGTAGACGGGCGACGGAGAACAAAACAAACGAAGGCTCTCTCATTCGGGTTACACGCCGGGGGTAGCATAGACGACAGATGACTGAACAGACCTCACCTGGTCCCTCTGCAACAATGTCGCCCATTCCTTCTTCGCCGCCAAGCCTCTCACCGTGGGCACCGGTAGCGAAACTCTGTAATTCAGATCCCGCGAGAGAATAATCCGGCTACCATGATAACAAAAATAATCTGAAACAAATTAGACTATAGTTTAATCTATATCGGGCGAAGTTTATGTCTTGATTTGGTAAATGTTGCTCACTCGTGGTCGAGGATCTTCCTTGGCTACTGGAGGAGGAAGGCAGTGTGAGAGAGGATCTTCATGGCATTGCGATTGCGCTTTTTCTGAAGGAAGAAGCCAACGAAGATGGTGCTCTGATAGGGAATGATGAGATTCTAGAGAGAGAGACAGAGAGGAGGGGGGAAATGTAAGAGAGGAGATGCTCGCTGTTAACACCCTAATTTCTGTCTTTATTTCATGTTATTAGCATGATTTTATGCATTTAAAGAGCATAAAATGGGATTGTTATCATATATTTACATGAAAATAGTGTTTTCTAGTGATTTCTGATTTTTTCCTAATTTTCTGTTAATTCTATGAATTTTAAAGGATTTATTGAAGCTCAAAATAATTATTTTTGAATGAAAATGGCATATTTAATATTTTATTTTGACATTTATCAGCATGGGAATGAATCAGTGAATTTTCTAGAATTTTTAACGAATTTTTAGGATATTTATGAGATTTATTTGAAGATGAAATGTATTTATTTCAAGGAAAAAAAGTATATTTATAATAGAAAAAGAAGTATTTTTATTATTTTCAAACTTTCAAGGGCCTTTTTGCAAACTTTCGTTGCAAAAAGACCCTGAAAACAGCTCTCAGTCGCCACTGCAGGCGTAAAGATCCAATTTAAAATTTTACAGGGTTTATTGCAATTTTTAATATATATTTTTAATGTTTTACGAGAAATCGGAGGAGAGAGAGTGCGCCAGGGGCATATACGCAATTACTTTTGGGCGGCGTCCAAAAGCAATTCCAGGCTTTTTAAGGACTTTTCTGCAAAAAGGAGGATTCAAAATGCGCCAGCCAATGAGAGAGCGACACGTCATTGCGTGTTTAAAAACGAAACTAATAAATAAATCAATTTTAAATCCAATGGATTAAATTGGTTTAAATTTGATTTATTAATAACTTTTGATCCTGAAGTCCGATTGAGATGATTTTTTTATGGATTTGTTCGTCTTGATCCCCTCTTTCTATCTGTATGGTTGAATCATTCAGATCTAGCCTACATTGATAGATAAATATTAAGTACTAAACGGGGGTAAAATGGTGATTTTTACCATATAACCTAAGTATAAAAGCTAAATTTCGAGAGGGGGAGCTCATTCTTGATGGTTCTCTATCACAGCTGCAAGACAGAGAGGAGTCCCACCCTGGATCAAGTTATCTGGTACTTTTTCCTTGATTGTATTTGGATTTGTGCATTTTGAATGAGATTAGTTCAATTTCTTGTTTCTTCTTCTTGGTTTTGATCTGAAATTCTAAATTGCTTGGCTTGAGCGGCATGTACAAGCCCTGATTAGGATTGAGAGGAGAATTTGAGGGATTCAACTAAGTATTCAGCTGCATTCGAAAGAAAAACTCTAAAAAGATTAGTTTTAATTCTTAGGAGATTAAATTACCCCCATTTCAGTTTTGAATCATCAAAGTTGCAAAAACAAACCAAACTCAAATTAAAAATTCCCTTTTAACCTCTCTAATTGACCTCTTGGATCCTTTTATTAGGATAAAAGAAGCCAATTTAGAGCTCCATATTTCTTCTATTCATCTCAACTCTTCTACCCCCCTTTCTAAATTCTCATCTAATTAGGGTGACTTGATCCTCATTGAAGATCAAATTCAGTTTAATCAGAGTGAAATGACCAATAATCACCAAATCGAATTCCTTACTAGCTTCCCTTGGACGACACTCGTACTTATCACTATACGTCTTAAGTGGAGTTCTTATAAATTTTATCGCATAAGCCAAAATCCACAACGACAAGGGCTAAAAATTGCATAGTTTTTACCCCTATTTTTGGCTTATCACTCGCCTTGTTGCCCATGATGCCGCATCGAACGACGGAGATGCTCCAATGGCAGAAATCCTTCCGCAGGCTTCCTCTTAGCCACATGATCAGAAGGATTCCTACCATCTGCTAGCTCACCACGCAGAAGAACTCCTTGGCCTGGCCCTCTTTCACGGGGTGGCTCTTCTGCCCCGACGATGACAATGATGATGATCGGTTTAGTGCAGCGCTGATGAGGGAGTTCCAGCAAGAGAGATGGTTGGTTGTGGGCCGGATGACATTAAGGGGGGTCAGGGGAATGGCTTCTTGGAAATTGAAGTTAAAGGGATGTTAGTTTTGGAGGATTTTGGTGAGGAAAAGAGAGAGAGAGAGAGAGAGAGAGATTGAGGGTGTACCCGGGAACATAGACATCATAGAGTTCTCTGGTGTCGAGCCAGTGTTCTAGGTGGAGGTCAGCATTTGGTAGCGCGCCACCGACGTTCCATGTGCTGACGAACACTCTTGCAGATAAACATCATCCAAAGGACAGGCTGGTGGACCTAGGGTTTGAGGACAACATCAGGGAGGTGTTCGACCACTTCAAAGCCCAACAGCAGACGGTACTTGGGGGGCTCGGTACACAGATAAGCGGAGTGGAAGGATACGTGGGTCCCCTCTTCTCTCTCACTCTCTCTCTTCTCTCTCACTCTCTTATCAGCCAATCAGCATCTAGAAGGGTAAACCAGTTCGTATTATTAGTAGTAGAGATACGCCGTCGATTTGTCATGTCCGGGTTGTTATACTCCGCATTTTCCCATAGCATCTTGGGATTTGTTTCAACAAATGGAAGGGAGAGAGTGGAGAAAGAGATAGAGAGAGACTACTGAGATAGTTGATAAATGATTCCTAGAATATGCGAGTTAGATATTTCTGCACAGGTTCTTATCTATAATACAATATACTAGTTGTAGAAATTGAATGATATTACATTTTGATCTTAGCCGTTAAAAAATATTATAATGGCTAGATCAAGGTAAATACTAATTGTCTATTTGTTGCATATCTATGGCCTAATCCTTGCCATCTATTTCTAATCCTATCTACCGTAACACATAGATATAATTGTAGCCACTAGTTATCTTAAAGAGTATAGGATATGTGTCACCTTATTACTAGTTTTTTTTATTCAAATTCTATTAATCAGCTCTACTGTTGACTCAGCTGCTAGTATGGTGGGAAGTGGCTGACTCCTCTTCCTCGATAACCCCACTCAGGCGTAACAACCGAGGACAGGCATTAATTTATTCCTTAGCAGGTCAAAGCACGCTTTGGTTAGAGATTTCTTGAGGGCATAAGCTAGATGTCCTTCACTCAAGACAAATTCTACTTTTACATGTTTAGCGGTAATATGTTCCAGATCAAAGTGCAAGACAATATCTATATGCTTTGTAGGGGCATGAAAAACTTAATTTGTATCTAAGTATGTAGCTCCTATGTTGTGGCGCCATAAGAGTCGGGTTGATGATGTTTGTAATATGGAGGTCTCTCATAAGAGATTGAATCTACAACAGGTTAGCTATATTTGCCAATGTTTTGTATTTGGCTTCGGTGCTTCGTCTGGGTACTGTTTCCTGCCTAGGCACGCTAGGAGATCAAATTTTGACCTATTTGAATTAGGAAAGCTCCGATAGATTGTCTATCCATATGATAGACAATCTGCATCACTAAACTCATTGATTGTGAGATATATATTGTTTTGAATGGGTAGTCTATACAGAATGCTTCCTATAATGGAACAAAGCAGGTGTTTTAATATTTTCTAATAATTATAATTTGGTGTATGCATCATTTGACAGGCTTTATTAGGTGCAAGGACTATGTCTTCTATTCTTAAATTAAGGTATTGAAGAAATCTTAGAATTTTCCTATACACATTATGGTCAACTGAATTATTTATAGATGATGATAGCATTAACAATGCATATGGACTGGATGAAGGCTTACTATATCCCATATTTGAAGTTCAAATTTAGAAATTTTGAACGATATAGTATGAAACAGATGTATTTGGATTGAGATAAAATATACCCGTTATCATGCTTCATACATCCAATTCCAAGAATCGAAGGGCAGATCCAAGATCTTTCATTGCAAATTCATAATGTTAATGTGTCACTATAGTGTTTACTTCTGATGAGGGAGGGGAAATAG
Organism: Wolffia australiana; assembly: GCF_029677425.1. NCBI lineage: Eukaryota > Viridiplantae > Streptophyta > Magnoliopsida > Alismatales > Araceae > Wolffia > Wolffia australiana. The sequence goes on from NC_135852.1 coordinate 8,490,434, forward strand.
CCAGTATATCATCCAGTATGAAACAGGATATTCAGACTAACGGGGATGGGTCAGTTTTCTATCCAAAGAAACCAAGAGTAAGAAGGAATGTAGTTAATTTGATAAACCATGCTCGTGTTTCTTGCATCAGACTGTAAATATATTTCTTTAGCAGACACATGATTATGATAGTTTGGGTTTTAAATGCAGGCTATTTTTCCATATATAGTTCAGAGAAAGAGAGAGAGAGAGAGAAAGAAAGAGAGAGAGAGAGATAGAGAGATAGAGAGATAGAGAGAGATAGAGAGAGAGGGAGAGAGAAAGAGAGAGATAGAGAGATAGATAGAGAGATAGAGAGATAGAGAGAGATAGAGATAAATAGATAGAGAGAGATAGAGAGAGAGAGATAAATAGATAGAGAGAGATAGAGAGAGAGAGATAAATAGATATATATATATATATATAAAGAGAGAGAGAGAGAGATAAATAGATAGAGAGAGATAGAGAGAGAGAGAGAGATAAATAGATAGAGAGCGAGAGAGATAAATAGATAGAGAGAGAGATATATAAATAGATAGAGAGGGAGAGAGAGATAGAGAGAGAGAGAGATAAATAGATAGAGAGATATAGAGAGAGAGAGATAGAGAGAGAGAGAGAGATAAATAGATAGAGAGATATAGAGAGAGAGAGAGATAGAGAGAGAGACAGAGACAGAGATAGATAGATAGATAGATAGATAAATAGATAGAGATATATATATATATGATGACCGCAGCGGGTGATGATAACCGACTTGTTCAAGAACGCCATCATGCTGGCAGATGACGGCTTCTTGGACTTGCGTACATTGCATCGATAGCGATCAAAAGCCCAGACATTCATTAATCACTAAGGTGCACTTTGGAAGCCGCACAATGAACTTCCACCCGGTATCTACCCCTCACACTCCGTGATTCCAATTCTTGCGAGATCAGTACGTCGGGTGTATTTTGATCGAAAAATTGCACTACTCTCTTCGTGAACCTTTACCTTCCCCAGTGTTCGAGGAAATAACATATTTCCATTTTTTGTTTCATCTACATTATAGAAATTTTCTGTGGCGAGCGATTAAACCCGGACCAAGTTTAACACATCCGTATACAACGAAACATACAGAGAAAGAGAAATGCACAAAGAGCGATGAAAAAGAGAGTTAACAAGAGGCACACCATCGGTGGAGAACGCGCATGAGCCGGCGTCGGAGAAGGGGGTGGGTTGAGTGGTGAAGTCCATTCCGGGAGTCTTAAACCTATTCTCCTTTCCTCGTCCTTCGCTTCCGCCGTGGCTGCCTTCTCCTCCGGATCCAGATAAAGATAGTCTGGGTAATGGATAGAGTTGTGTGACTTGATGCATCGAAAGACCTTGTTAGATTAATTTATTAATCTGTGGACAATTATATATATGTATGTATATAATTGCATATTTTTAAGCTATCAGTTATAAATCCCACTTCATATGTGATTCACTTAATGACGGGATTAAGACATTTATAACAATAAGTGTGATAATTAATTGTGTAGAGGCTAAACTTGTCTTAATTATAATGATGGGATTAATTAAGACATGCTTAAGAGGCTTAAGTATCTCCTCTTCCTATAAATAGGGGCCAGGTCCTTGGGTCATAAGGCAATTGACTTTTCTCCTGAGCATCCCATTACTCAGAGAGACTTCGGGAAGTCATCCGGTATTGATCCAAAAGGCCTCCCCTCAAGCTTGTTCTATTCAACTAGAGAAGACGCGATGGCTTGAGGTATGTTTTACATTGATTTACATTCATGTACGATCTTCAGCATTCTTGAGAATCGATGCAAGACTCCTGCAGATCTAACAGAACTGCCTTGCTCGCGAGAGGTCGATGCCGAAAATCTCTGCGGCGGAAAAGACCCTCTGGTACTTGATGATGTGGTGTGAGAAGAAGACGCCCTGCCTGGAGAGAAGGTCTTCCATCTCCGCGACCACATATCTCACAAGAGCTTCCATCTCGCGTCGGTTGGTCTGGATCGTTCTCCGACGCTCCGCCACTGTCATGTCGTAGAAGCCCTCCTCCAACTGCTGTAGATGATGATCTTCCATCTCTCTCTCTCGCTGTATTTCGATCATTTTCTCTCGCTCTCAACACCGGCGGTGAGTAGAATGGGTGGGGGTGCGGGTTCTCCTCACGTATACATGCCTTATGCTTCCGTCGAGTATGAAATTTGCTCATCAGTTGCCTAGTATCCAGTAGTGGGTATACCCATCATGTCTGATCACAATAATTATTAAAAAGAGGATTATTTACATTTTTTACCCCAAGCAAAAGTGAGTTCGCCAAAGAGGGGGACTTTTGAGGGTCAACTCATCTTCACTCCTATTTCTATCCATGGCAGGTAGTCCATGGATAGAGCTGTAGATCTTCATAAAAATCTCACATGGATCTTTGGTTCCTACATTTTTTGGCTGCTTAAAATCTTGTGAGTTTATCAGATGCATCAAGGTTGTTCTTGGTGTCCTAGGTGTGTGAGGTGAGGTAACACAAAAGAGGGGAGCTAACCTTCACTTACAAATTACCATGATCGTAAAGGTATGTAATGATCCACTATAAGTTCCTCACCTTACACTGGTCCTTCTTGACATCATCATTAGCTTGGATCACCGTCGTCATTCTGATCTGCCATAAATTTCTCATCCTTATGCATTACTAGCTAAATTTATTTGAGCTATTACAGGTTTATATTTTTATTGATTAAACACAAAAACACCAATCAACAATTTTGTTTTAGTCAAGTAAGAATAACCCTAGTGTGAATAGTTAGAGAGGTCCCTAGAGGTCTAAGTGAACTAGTTGCACACATTTTTGAAAGACATGAAAAGTTGGCAAAAAAGAGACCATGCGAGATTTAGAGATACTTCGAGATGAACTTATAAAAGACATATTTATTTGTGTGTTAGGAAAACAAAAATCTTGTGTATCTGAATTGAAAGTCTGAAACTGTGTATTTCCAAATGTAAGGGCCCAAAGTATGCGGCATTCCTGCACACCAACCACGTAGAGTGCGCAAGTGGGCTTTCTTAAAGGGAAACCCCATATACCTAGACTTGAAAAAAAGAATCGAGTTTGTCATGTTACAACATCATGAACCTGACGTGATGATACCCATCCCTGGTGTTTAAGGCCAACAACCACGTGGAGATTCAACCCATGGGCATGCCTGCCCATGGAATTAGGTGAAGGCGTGGCGCAGGTTGTTGTTGCCTATGTTGTACTCTTTGGGGACTACTTGTGTGTGGGTGGGTCTGTATCCCACCAAGGGAAAAGGAATGGACACCACATAGGACGTAGCCATGGCGCACGGAACACCAAGACGGATTGGGGGCATATTTTGTTCTTATCAGTTGCACTATGGCGTGCAGGTGCCAAGGCCTGACGCATTAAGCATGGGGCATTCAAGGGGGGGCAGTGTTTAAGAGGTGTCAGCGTGGGTGTTGGAGGGAGGTGGAGCGTCAATGTTGGGCATCGACCACAAGTGTTGCTAAGGTTTGACATTCGGGTGTATGGTATGACTAGTTGGTAGATACGTAGAGGGCCATGGCCACAACCTCATGGAGGGCCGGACCTGAGGGCACGCTTGGAATGACAGTGCATGCATGTGTGGGGATGCATGGCTGTGGGCCCCAAGCCGTGGAAGTGCTACTAACCATGCTGGGGGCTGCACCGTGTCTTTACATTCCTATACATGGCACGTACTTAATGCAATGCAACGATAACCACTGCATCTAAACACATGAGGTAATAAAATGCCTCGGTATCATGATATGGGCCTAGACAAACCTCCTTTGAAAAACAAAGCAATGTTCACCATTCAAAAGACACGTGCTGCCTCAAGGGAGGCTGCTCAAGATTCTTACCCAAAGGTGGAGGCCAGCATGGATTCAATCCGAGCATTGTTCTACATTGTGGATTTGAATGCTTGATAGCAAGTATTAGATAACACGACTCTATTCGCGCCTTTTCTCCATGAAATATAACCTTCTTTGAGGATTACTGCTACGGGTAGGGGTGTTTAGCTATGTCTCACAGAAGGGTCTGATTTGTCTTAGACAAAAGTCATGAAAATCAACACAAGCATTGTTGTCCATGGTTAGCTTATGAATGGACAATAAATTTCTAGTAATCTCAGGGACATGCAGGATATCCTTTAAATAAAGTGCAATACTCATGGTCGCCATTTTTGAGGAAGCAACATATAAAACTTTCAAACTTCTTCCATTATTTATTTGAAGAGGATCATTTCCATTATAATCTATATATTAAGTAATCATGATTTGATGAAATATCATATCATGAGTTGCTGGGTTGTGAGAATAATGAATTTGATTCTCAGCTTAATTTCTACTTCCAGCTCGAGCATTAAATTCTCTGTTGAGAATCATTGGTTTCTAGTTTTTAAAATTTCTCCATCGATCAGACCATTCCTTGGTTGTACATCCAAACTATGGGCATAGTTGGCATTGTGGCTAAACTCTTTGAGTTCTTCCTTTTCCTTGTCTTTGGTTCTAAAAATATCATTTATGTTCAATTTTCAACTTTGTTGGAATTGATTTGAAGATTGAAATCTTTGTAGCTGATTATTGTTAACGATAAGAAGAGAATATATTACATCCTCCTCTTTTAAAGACATCAGCAATACAATGTGTGCCTTCAAGTCAGTCACAATATCAATAAGTTTTAAATGCTTAACGTTGGAGTTGATAATAGTCACATGCATCTTTAGTAGCTTAATCTGATCATATTTGTATGTCCAATTGCATTAAAATGATTACATGTGAGTTACAAGATTTAAATGATTAAATTTATTTTTAGAATGGTATTCTGAACTTTCTGCATTTTTAGGTATTTTTCTGACATCAAATTCCGAAATACTATAATTTTTTAGATTAGAATATAGTTTTTCTGGAATTTCTTGACATTAAATTTATAAATATATTATATTTCTAAGTAAAAAAATTATGCATTTATAAATTTTTCCGCCTTTATCTAATTTAATCTGAATTTTAGAATATTTTTACCCCTTTATTTTTCTGACACGCCTCTAGATTCACCAACCAGAGAACATCAATTAAGGTGAATGATTGGTGACAACCAATTATTAAACCTGGATAATGATTCCTGTCATCCTATCATTTATTTATATCGTTATGGCATTTAATCTTAAGTATTTTTTTTTCTTTTTCTAACTCAAGGTGACATGGCCCGATTAAAAAGGGGCTCTTTTGTGCAAAAAATGCAATGGAGAGACTAAGGCTCAACTTATAAAGGTTTGAATCTTTTATTTGTTAATATAACACGACGGACGCCGAGATTGAATGACTCGTATTACACCACACGGACGGTGGGGGCAGTCATGTCATGTGGTAGAAACAAATAATGGGGACATAATGCAAGCGATAATGCGACAATAAAATCCATGAGAAGCACCAAAACTCGACGACGACAGACACTAAAGATGGTGGCGACGACGTCAATAGATCGACACCGGACGCTTCACCACCGTCATCTGAAGTCAGCACGATCGCTGAAGACATGCCGCCATCGTCCCCGGATCAAGTCAACAAGCCAGCGTCAGGCACGTCTCCACCCACACACACCTCTTCGCGCATTCTTACACGTTGCCAAAGGCAGATCCAGAACTTCCCCTTGACGTGACATGAACCCACGCCGCGCGTCACAGCTCATCTTTATTTTTATTTCTTTTAACTGTATTTTCTCTTTCCTCCAAGGCCTATATGTATAGGCCATTGTTTCAAGAAACTGTTAGGCAAGTTTATTTCAAGAATTGAGTTATCTTTCTCTTCTTGGAGTACTTGCCCCAACCGTAGCCTCCCTATCTCTACCTCCATTCGCCGTCACCGCCGCCGCCACCATCGCCGCCTCGCGCCACCTGCTACCTTCTGCCCCTTCTCGCCTTCGCCTCCAGCGCGAGCAGCCCAGGGCCACCCAACCCAGGCCACCCAAGGCCGCCCCAGGCCGCCCGCCCAGGGTCGCCTAAGGCCGCCCGCCCCAGGCCGCCCAAGGCCACCCCAGGCCGCAAAAAGCCGCCCAAGGCCGCCCGCCCCAAGCTGCCCAAGGCTGCCCCAGGGCAGCCCAGGGCTGCTCGCCCTAGGCCGCCCAAGCCTGCCCAAGGGCAGCCCAGGGCTGCTCGCCCTAGGCCGCCCAAGCCTGCCCAAGGGCAGCCCAGGGCTGCTCGCCCCAGGCCGCCCAAGGCCACCCTAGGCTGCCCGCCCAGGGGCGCCCAAGGCTGCCCGCCCCAGGCCACCCAAGGCCACCCCAGGGCAGCCCAAGGCCGTCTGCCCCAGGCCTGCCCGCACGTGCCAATCACACCGGTGCTCACACGCACCAGTCCCCACCGGCGAGTGCTTCGCTCCTTCGGCACGCTCCACGCCAGGGTCGTTCAAAGCCCAGAATGCCCAGATCTATCGTCCAGTAGGCGATACAATGCCTGAAACGCCGAGTCTCATCCCGATCAGAACTACCTGCAATCTCTTCACGCTCCCCAGAGCAGAGGTATTCCTGAACTCTTTGCTGTCGACGTGTTCTTCGTCCACTGTTCCACGACAATTCTTCCACCACCATCAGATTTGATTTGAATTTTCTCCGTCCGTCCACTAAAATTCTTCCTCTCATGAGATTTCCCACGATGTGAATTCGAGTATTGGATTTGGTGCTTTGGCATCGTCGCAGTGGTTGAAGACAGTGCTCCCGGCCTCGACGAGGAATGAGGCTGCACCATCAGTATTGCATCGGTTTTCAGTTTCAAATTCGAACGTGTGGATTCTGTGGTCTGTTTTATCCGCCCATCCAAACCCGTCCTGTATCCTCCACCTGTCGTTGTCTTATCCATCCCCACAGTCATCTTTTTCCCAAATTGTCCTACATCAAATTGGTATCAAAGCCTAACCTGTGTCAGCCTAGTCGCTTCTGCCATCGTAGACATCTTCATTCATTAGTCTCATTGCATGCATCTGCGTTTAGGCAAATGAGTCTCCGCTCCAATGACAGACCAACCCCAATATGGCCGTCAGGTGTCCGTCCCCGTCCATGAGTTATCCTCATCTGTCCCACCAACCTCCACTCACAGGGACATCGATCGCGTGTTAGACGCTGTCCAGAAAGGTTTTCGTGATGTGAATACACAAATTACCAACATTGACAACCATTTAATTGGTTCGATCGATGCGGTTAGTGAACGGACTTATCAACTCGAGACTCAAGGTCGTGATCAAAATTGTCGTGAACGCGAGGACCACTTCCCGCCTGAACCCAGACCTCGAGATCGTGATAGGAATCATCATGACTTCGATGATCCTATACGACCCGAGATTAGATCTGGGAGTCAAAATCAGAATCGTCCCGAGCGAGACGATCTGATTCCTCCGGAGGTTTGAACTCCAACCTGTGATAGGAATCGTCCCCTGTGGAACGATCCCTATCCACCTGTGGATAGAGACCCGGTACGTGATGGAAATCATCCGCCTCGAGACGATTACCATCTACCGGAGGAGAGGATCCCAGAGCACAATAGGAATCATCCCCCTCGGAATGATCCCTATCCGCCTGATGATAGACACCGAGGTTGAAATAGTGTCGTAGCCAGGTTGATTTTCCTCCTCTCTTATACACCAGTTGTTGTCAGATATCCACCAATGATGGTTGTGATGTTCAAGGATTTGAAAATATTTGGCTAGCAAATGATGAGCAAGGATCACCTCCAAAGGGATTATATATTGGGGATTAAACAATCAATTACTTGGTAACTGGGGGATGATAAATAATATATTATAAAATAATAAATTAGGAGAGATGTAAAGGATCATAAAGATAAAAATGTGATAGTTATTTTTTATGACTGGATGAAGATGACAAGAAAATGGATGGATATGGATGGCTTGATAGATGTCAAATACTAGATGACAAAGCAAGCAGAAGAAGACTCACTGTAGATCATTGTATTCCATTGGGAACAAGGGAATAACTGACAGTGAGAGATATCCTCTACTTCTACTTCACATTCCAACTTCTACTAATGATGAACTCTAAGAAAACTACATGGATCTTGAAATCACTTTCTTTCATTCCAACTACTAAAGTAGGAGTAATTACAATATGATTTTTACAAGGATCGAGGGATATATTTATAGGTAAGCATTATCAATTTATAGAAGCTAGAGAGAAGAAGTTACCCAAAATTTCAGCTCGAAAATCCTTAAAGATTATTAGAAATTGTAGTTTGAAGTGTACTAATTCTCAGCAATCCGAATTTTCTCTTTCCTCCTTGATTCATGTACTGCATCGTTAAAAAGGCACAATATTTTTGGGAAACCTTGAAAAATCATATAACCTTTTTAATAGTTCCAAAATTATTTTTAATTCATAAAATTATAAAAATCTATATTGCAACTCAAAAAATGTATTTCTCATTATTTAATAATGCAAAATTCTTCAAAGATATATTTTAACTTTTAAATTTGTTTTTTTACAAATTTAGTGTCAAAAATTTTAATTATATATACTATTCAAAATTATTTTCCATAAAAATTTGATGTCAATAAAATTCTATAAAAATATTAATAATGCATAAAAAATATAATATCATTATAATAATAGATTTAATAATTTTAAGCCGTGTAAAACTTATATACTCATTTTAGGGAATATAAACAAGGAAATTTCATGATGTTAATCTAATAATTAACTTGTTACCAAGTATACACACCCAACTTAAGTCGACATCCATATCAAATCTGGCTTACACAATAGAACCCTTTGTATCATCAAAAAATTATCCGTAAGGTTTGTGCACTGGAGCTTTAATTCCACTTAAAAGCATCCATAGAAGTGAGATGATGTTCAAAATCAGTGGTATAGAAGACGGAATGATCACTCAGCATTTATAATGGATGTCCTCTTCATCTCTTCCACTCATGGCTCCGCAAAGATGATTTGAGGATGCTATTATCATGGGAAAGTTGTTAAGTGTTATCCCTCTTGGTCACAATACCACGGACTTCTCAGTTAGTATCTCTATATCTGCATATTTGCAAAATTCTCTTGACCTAAAATCTGTATAAATTGATTCAACTAGTTATAACACTTGCACAAAAATTCAAATTACAAAGTCATATTAAGAAGTAAATCTCCACAAAATGTATATTTTAAAATCAATAAATAGAATATTAAAATACTACATGGAACTAATTTTTAAGTGTTTTTAAAATATTTTAAAATAAATTCAGAAATTTAAGAATCTCTCAGGAATCCACACATTATACCCCATCTATCTGGCATAATGTTATATTCATCATGGGTAACATACTAGGATATTATGTATCCTAATATCTAATTAACAGTAACTTGGAGTTAATGTTAAAAATGTATGTGGCATGTGAGTATCACATTCCACATCTCGTTCAATATGCATTGGTACATTGATACAATTTATTAATTATAAGTTCCAGAGAGTGTTGACATGCTCCTTTGTATCTTCTAGTGCTCAATGTATAGCTTGCCAACCCATGGGCAAAAAACTTAAGCAATCATTGAGTCAAAATTAATACTTGTTTAATTAAGCCAAATATTTATATAACTAATTAATAAGGTCAATTAATCAAGATTTTTTACCATACAAGTTATTAATTACAATGATACATAGGCCTAGAAGGTCAAAAACATATAATATGTTTGGACGTTGGTGAACATACTCTTAGCTTGGATTATTTTTTGAAATGTTCCTAAGGGCATGGACTTCTTTGAAAATTTCCCAAAGACTTGTATGAAAACTTTCTCAGATTCTATAACTATTGGGGCACCCTCATTTGATACCCATGTGAGTCATTTTAAATGCCCTGTCCTATCTTCTCTTGCTCTTTCGTAGACTACATGGAGAAGAAATCAGATCCTATTAGCATATATTAATGAAAGAAGAGGAGATCCAGCACTCTGAAGATCTCATGGATATATCGAGAGCATGAAATTTGAACAACTCATTCAAGGAACTTAGAATTACACATTTCATCTGAGAGAAGTAGGTGATCTGACCTAAATAATGAACACAAAACTAGACGAAGGTATGGGTAAAAATTTTATTCAGCTATCATTCATTACAGGGGAATCTCTTATCTTTGTCCATTACCAATTATAAGTTATCATTATTGAATAACAGATAGTGGCAATATGTGTATGTTCTCTATATTCAGATCCATTATCTGTGGGCATTCCACACTTTATATTTCTCATGTTCCTATATCTGATATCATTAGCAAATAACAGATAATGATTATAAATCCTATGCTTATAAATATAGACGAAGTGATCAAGAAAGCAAAAGAGCAAGCGAGAGATCAGAGAGAGAGAGAGAGAGTAGAGCGAGTAATAGAGGGTGAGACAGAGAAAGAAAGAGTATGAGCTAGAGAGATGAGTGGAATAGGAGAGCTAGAGAGAATGAGGGAGAGAAAGAGAGAGGGAGGGAGAGCAGGAGAATGCGAGAGAGAGACAGGGAGAGCAAGAGATGGAGCAGTAGAATTAAAGAGAGAGATAAACAGAGAGAGAGAGAGAGAAAGATATGGAGCAGTATAATTAAAGAGAGAGACACAGGGAGAGGAAGAGATGGAGTAGTATAATTAAAGAGAGAGATAAGGGAAGAGAGAGAAACAGGGAGAGCAAGAGATGGAGCAGTAGAATTAAAGAGAGAGATAAGGAGAGAGAGAGAGGGAGAGAGAGAGATAAGGAGAGAGAGAGAGAGAGCAAGATAGGGAGCAGTATAATTAAACAGATAGATAAGGGAAGAGAGAGAGAGACAGGGAGATAAAGAGATGGAGCAGTAGAATTAAAGAGAGAGAGAAAAAGAGAATGAGGGGGGGACGGAGAGCGAGAGAGGGATTAAGGAAAATGGGGGAGAGAGAGATAGAAAGTGAGAGAAGGGGAGAAAGATAGAGGGAGAGAGAAATATAGAGCAAGAAAGAGGGAGAAAGATAGAGGGAGAGAGAAATATAAAGCAAGAAAGAGGGAGAAAGATAGAGGGAGAGAGAAATATAAAGCAAGAAAGAGGGAGAAAGATAGAGGGAGAGAGAAATATAAAGCAAGAAAGAGGGAGAAAGATAGAGGGAGAGAGAAATAGAAAGCAAGAGAGAGGGGGAAAGATAGATGGAGAGGGAGAGAGGGAGAGAGAATGAGAGAGATGAAGGAGAGAAAGGGTGGAAGAGATAGCAATTGAGAGAGAGGGGGAAGGAGACACAGAGATAGGCAGAGAGAGAGAGAGGGCATAAGAGCAAGAAAAATGGGGGGAGAGAGTCAGAGGGTGAAAGAGAGAGGTATAATGAGAGAGTGAGAGGATGGGAGAGAGAGAGAGAGAGAAAGGGAGGGAGAGAGCAAATGAATGAGAAGGAGAGCGGGTGAGAGAGCAGGAAAACAAGAGAGAGAGAAAAGAAGGGAGAATGGGATACCAGGAGACTTATACATAATTTAAGTTTTATTCATGGTATCTGACAACAGTTCTCCTATCCTAACCATATTTGATATCATAATCTGCTTAGTGATATTAATATTCAGTATTGGTATCTGCGTAACGATTGCAATTATTGTTTTTCATTCTCGACCCCAAAAATGTCATAAGTTATCGATGATCATTGTCATCGTTGTTATTTCTGAATTTTTGTGGTAACGGCTAGCGCGGAATCTGATAGTGGATACAAGATACAGATATTGTTAGTAGCACCTAATGGAAAGGTGATGTTCTTGGCTCTATCTATGCTTTCAGTTTTCAGATTCGTAATCATTTTGATATTTGGCTACGCAATTGATTTTGGATTAAGGCAATCTAATCCACGATTCCCAGAATTTAGGACAACAACTGTAGGTAATAATATCATTGATGTTTAGTGGTTTGTTCAATAATTAATTTAATAAAAGGAAAAAAATACCAGAAATATGTCCAAGGACATTTTTAATTTTTAAGGGGTTTATTAGGATAAAAAATATAATGTTGTCCCTAGTTTATTCCATTTACCTTTTATTGGTATATACATGTGCCAATAATATCATAGCTTCCAAATGGATGTGAGGACTTCGTTTAATATATAAATAAATGACTATCTCTGCATGAAATACCTCTTATATATGAATATCTTTCGAAATGATATTATAAATTAAGGCTAAACACGACATGTTATAGACTAAAATAAGTTTTTGATCTTGGAATGAAAAAGTAATTATACTTCCTATTGAAACAACTTTGACACTGTTAATACATAATGTATTTTTACATTTGATTTTTTGTCATGTGGGTATCTCGACTATCCCTTATCTATCATATATCAATGGACTAACATGAACAATAATAGAGATAAAATAAATCAAGGATAGCAGAAGATATAAGAAGAAACTTGGTTCTGAGCCCCCATTGTTCATAATTTAAGGTCTTCAAGGACAATATTATTAATAATATTAATATGTTTATCATTAACTGTTGAACCTGAGAGGAAGTATATCAACATAATATATTAATTAGGAAAGAAGTACTTGTACATTTACTTCCATTTTAATATATTATCTAAACGAGTAAGATACACTGACATTTAAATTGGGATGAATCAAATATGTAAAATCTAAGGAATACGGATATCTAACAGATATAACTGAAGATAAATTTAAAAGATGTTTTCATATCTCTTGAGACCTAAGGTGAAAAGTTTGATCTTATAAATTCAGATTGATATTATATTTTGATGTAACAGAATATTTGAAAGAATTTATAGAACAAAGGTTTAAGGATAGTGAATTAGTTTAGTGAATATGATTTTAGATGATCAATTTTTTGAAGGAGGATTGACATCATTTAATGTTAAATTTGTCTACAGATATAATTGAAGATAAATGTAGAAGAAGTTTTCAGATTTCTTGAGACCTAAAGTGAAAAGTTCGATCATATAAATTCAGAATGATATTATATTTTGATGTAAGAGAATATTTGAAAGACTTTATTCAACATATGTTTAAGGATAGCGAATTAGTTTAGTGAATATGACTTTAAATGATCAATTTTTTGAAGGAGGATTGACATCTTTTAATGTTAAATTTGTGAACTGAAAATATTCATGATTTATATTAATCTTGAGGATTTTTTGAGGAATAAATGTGATTAATTAATAATTTATGTGAAATAGAGTAAAATATTTGAATGAAAGGATGATATATTTTAGGAATCTATCTCAAATTTTTTATCTTAACCATTACTAGATCCAATTGAAAAGTTGGGCAAAATATAAGTGAAATAAAAGTGTAACTTGGTAATTGATTTGAAATAGATACATTGGGTTAGATTGAAATTAATTTGTAGTGCCTTGGAGAATATTTAGATACTGATGTTTTTTAGATTGATTTAGATTCTGGAAATGAAAGACGAGTAATCATAGATGTGCCATCTGGAAGAGATGAAACTATATTACTTTGTTTAATATTATTTGTTTATCTAATGGAAATATAGTAAAGTAAACCTATTAAGGGCAATCCAATGTTTTATATAAATAGGGTAACGTAAAATTTATCATGGATGACAATGATGGTTCATGGAACCAGACAACAATGACAAATTTTCATTGTCATCATCATTGTCCACTTGGAATTCTTATTTTTGGCATTGAACTAGGGTTTGTAGACAATGACGAATCTGTCATCATCATCCCCAATTATCGTCTTCCGTGTCACCTTATATGTTGAGGATTACACAAATCATGATGACCATGATGATTCCACCGTCACCATCATTATCGCCGAACCCTAATTGTAGATCCCAGCTAAGGAAGAAAAGGAGAACTATTCAAATTGGAAACACTCTTCATAGGAAATTCTTCTCATCACGCCTCAGGGAATCCATCCTTTGTTTTGAGGAGAATCAATTAAAAAATGCATTCCAAAAAAACTTTATCATACTATAAAAATCTATTAAATAACTCACAATGACATGATATATAGATAGATAGGGACATAAATAGAAAGATCGACAGATAGAGAGATAGATACATAGAGATAGAGAAAGATACATGTAGGGAGAGGGGAGAGAGAGAAATAGAGAGATATACATATAGAGAGGGGAGAGAGAGAGAGAGAGAGAGAGCGAGATTCATAGAGAGAGAGGAAGATGTAGATATAAGTTAGATAGAGAGAGAGAGAAATAGAGAGAAAGATACATATAGAGAGGGGAGAGAGAGAGGAAGATATAGATATAAATTAGATAGAGAGAGAGGGAGAGAAGAGAGAGAGAGAGAGAGAGAGAGAGAGAGAGAGAGAGAGAGAGAGAATAGAGACAACGTATATAGAGAGGGGAGAGAAAAAGAGAGAGATATTCTTAGAGAGAGGCGAAGATATAGATATAAGTTAGAGAGAGGGAGAGGGAGAGAAGGAGAGAGAGAGATTCATAGAAAGAGAGGAAGATATAGATGTAAGTTAGAGAGAGGGCGAGGGAGAGGAGAGAAAGAGATTCATAGAGAGGGAGGAAGATATAGAAATAAGTTAGCGAGAGAAGGAGAGAGAGAAATAGAGATAAAGATACATATAGAGAGGGGAGAGAGAACGAGAGAAAGAGAGGATGATATAGATATAAGTTAGAGAGTGAGAGGGAGAGAAGGAGAGAGATTCATAGAGAGAGGGGAAGATCTAGGTAAAATTCCAAGAGAGATAGAAAGATAGATAAGAGAGATAGATAGAGAGATAGAGTGAGAGAGAGAGAGAGAGACAGAGAAAGAGGAAGACAGACAGAGAGAGAGAGATAAGAGAGATAAAGAGAGAGAGAGACAGACAGAGAAAGAGAAAGACAGACAGACAGAGAGAGAGAGATAGATAAGAGAGATAATGAGAGAGAGAGACAGAGAAAGAGAAAGACAGACGGAGAGAGAGAGAGAGATAAGAGAGATAATGAGAGAGAGACAGAGACAGAGACAGAGAAAGAGAAAGACAGACAGAAGAGAGAGAGAGATAGATAGATAAGAGAGATAATGAGAGAGAGACAGAGACAGAGAAAGAGAAAGACAGAGAGAGAGAGAGATAAGAGAGATAATGAGAGAGAGACAGAGAAAAAGAAAGACAGAGAGAGATAGATAAGAGAGATAATGAGAGAGAGAGAGAGACAGAGAAAGAGAAAGACAGAGAGAGAGAGAGAGAGAGAGACAGAGAAAGAGAAAGACAGAGAGAGAGAGAGAGAGAGACAGAGAGAGAGAGAGAGAGAGAGAGAGAGAGAGAGAGAGAGAGAGAGAGAGAGAGATTGTGTCACTGGGGTCAGCACAACTCAGAAAGGCGGCTAAGGATTCCATCGTCGGCCCATGGGAACTCATTTATTAATTTGTCCAGACGTCAAAGTTCCTTCTAGAGAGAGACTGAAATAAATATATATAGAGAAAGAGAGAGAGGAAGCTTCCTCACCCCCTGCCCACAGTTCAAATAATCCCGGTCAAGGCAAGACTCCCACTGCATTCCCCAAAATACCCCTCTCCCGGCATCCTCACTGGACACCCTCTTGCCAGCTGGGCTACCCCTCCATTCCCACGTGGCGCCCATCCCTCGCCTTCCTCGTTGACCACCGCCTAACACTCCATCCAGGCCGTCCATACCATGGACCCATTTCCAGAGGTGGACCCTATAAATATGCCTTTCGTCTCCGCTGTCGTCCGTCTGTTCATTGTTTTCCGTCGCAGAAGAAGGTGCGAGAAGCCATGGGAGAGGTGAAGGATTCGATCTACTGTTCTCCGTGGCTGAGATCTGTGAAAGTTCTTGGAATTTTTGTTGATTTTGTTGTTTTTTGCAGAAGGAAGGAGGCAAGGTTGAATCGGAGAAGAAGAAGGTTGAGGCTCATCCGGAGGAGAAGAAGAAGGCTGAGGCTCATCCGGCGGAGAAGAAGGCTGAAGCTCATCCGGTGGAGAAGAAGGCTGAGGCTCATCCGGCGGAGAAGAAGAAGGATGAAGGAGAGAAGAACAAGAAGGAAGAAGGCCCGATCACTGTCGTGCTTAAAGTGGATATGCACTGCGAGGGATGCGCCAGGAAAGTGCGCCACGCTGTCAAGGGATTTGGAGGTGCTGGATCTTTTCTTCTTCTTCTTCTTCTTCTTCCGTGATTGATTTTCCTGGAGCGCGATTTCTGATCTGATGATCGCTGGTTCCGTCGCGATTGCTTTTTCTACAGTTCTTTGAATCCTTTTTGTGATTCTAGAGGAGAGAGATCTCGGCGATTTCCGCGGTCGTGCGTTTCCTTTGAAGAATTTTCCTTTGATCTTTTCGCGATCGCTTAAACGATCAATCCTTTCGGTAAATTCTTTGGACGTGAGAGTTTTCGTTCAATCTTCTCGCGAGCGTCCCAACGATAATCCTTCTGTAATGATTTCAACGATTTCCTTCAGTGATTTCTCTCGACGTTGAGTTTTCCCGGAATAATTTCCTGACCGCTTTCAACGATTTGCTTCTTTAATTTCTCTGGACGTGAGAATTTTCCTCGGATATTCCCCTATCGCTTTCAACAATTTCCAATACTAATTTCTCTCGGCTTGAGAGTTTTCTCAGGATAATTTCCCAATCGCTTTCAACGACTTCCTTCCGTTACTTCTCTCCACGAGAGTGTTTTCCTGCGATAAGTTCCCGATCCCTCTCAACAATTGCCTTCTGTAATCTCTCTCCACACGATAACTTTTCTTCAACAGTGTTACGAGACTTTTCCTTCGATCTTTTCCATATCGCTTTCATCGATTTCCATAATTTTGCATAATTTTCTCTTCTATAATCTTACGATCGCTTTCCACAATTTCCCGCAACGTCTTCTCGCCGCACGAAGCCAATCCTTTGATCTTCTCTCGATCGCTTTCATCGATTTCTACACTTTTGCAACATTTTCTCTTCTGTAATGTCACGATCAACTCTTCCCTACGTGGGACCAATTCTTCACGATCGATTTCAACAATTTGGCGACACTTTTTCTCCTATAATATCACGATCGACTTCTCCCGACGCGAGACCAATCCGTCGATCTTCTCACGATCGATTTCAACAATTTGGCGACATTTTTTCTCCTATAATATCACGATCGACTTCTCCCGACGCGAGACCAATCCGTCGATCTTCTCACGATCGATTTCAACAATTTTGCGACATTTTTTCTTCTATAATATCGCGATCGACTTCTCCCGACGCGAGACCAATCCTTGGATCATCTCACGATCGATTTCAACAATTTTGCGACATTTTTTCTTCTATAATATCGCGATCGACTTCTCCCGACGCGAGACCAATCCTTGGATCATCTCACCGTTGATTTCAGCAATTTTACGACATTTTTTCTTCTATAATGTAAACGCCATTTCCCCATACGCTAGACCAATTCTTCGACCCTCTCACGATCGCTGCCGACAATTTTGCGACATTTTTTCTTCTATAATGTAAACGATCGACTTCCCCATACGCTAGACCAATTCTTCAACCCTTTCACGATCGCTGCCAACAATTTTGCGACATTTTTTCTTCTATAATGTCACGATCGACGATCCTTGGGTCTTCTCACGATCGCTGTCATGGATTTCTCCGGACATTTCATCAGGGATCGAGTCGGTGTCGACGGACTGCAACAGCAACAAGCTGACGGTGGTCGGGAAGGTCGATCCATGGAAGGTGCGAGACCAAGTGGAGGGCAAGCTGCACAAGCCAGTCGCCCTCGTCTCCCCCAACATCCCAAGAAAGGAAGAAAAACCCACCAAAGAGGAGAAAAAACCCGACGAGAAGAAGCCCAACAAGCCCCCCACGCCGACCACCGTCGTCCTCAAGATCCGCCTCCACTGCGAGGGCTGCACGCAGCGCATCCGCAAGACCATCTCCAAAGTCAAGGGTAAGCTAAAACTAAAATTTTTTTTTTTCTCCTAGTTTATGCGGATTATGAACGGTGTTTGGGGGGCAGGCGTGGAGGCGGTGGATATCGACAAGGGGAAGGAGGAGGTGACGGTGAAGGGGACGATGGACGGGAAGGCTCTGCCGGAGCTCCTCTCGCAGAAGCTGAAGCGGCCCGTCGCCGTCGTCGCGCCGAAGAAGGACGACGGCAAGAAGGAACCAAAGAAGGAGGACGCCGCCAAGGAGAGCGGCGGCGCCGCCAAGGAGAGCGGCGGCGCCGCCAAGGAGGCGGCGAAGAAGATGGAGTATAGGGGGCAAGGGGATTTTGGGGGGTTTAACGCGCCGATGCCGTACGCGGCTTACATGGTGGAGCCGCTACACGCGCCGCAGTATTTCAGCGATGAGAACCCCAACGCGTGCGCCGTCATGTGAGAAGAGGGGGGGGGGGGTATGGTGAGAGGTGTAAATAAAAAAAGAATGGTGTAGAGAGAATATCCTGTGGGAGTAAGCTGCCCTCTCCGGATTCGACGCCTTTTGACCGTACTTTGGAATATTCATTTTTGGTTATCCTCTCTATCCGTTTGCCTCTCAATCATTTGCCCGTTCTTGTTTTATCTTCCTGCCACGGGTAGTCCTATTTCTTGTGAACTTTAATTAAACATAGTAGTGAAGTTTCCTAGACATTTCTCTCCCTCTCTCAGTCTATCTTAATATATTAATCTTTATATCTATCCATTTATCTATCTTACTGCCTCTCCATAGTTAGACAAAGGGATAGTTATGGGGTTTCTTGGACATTTCTCTCCGTCTCTCTCTATCTAAAAAGTTTAATCTGTATATCTCTCAACACCTGTTAATCTCTCTGTTTATTCTGAGCAATCTGTATGTTAATAAATCTTTCAGACCCTCTATCCATCTCTCTACGTATATTACTTACCGATGCATATTTACCTATCTTCCTTTCTTTCTACCATCTACCTATTTAGCTACTCATCCATCCATCTATATTGCTTTTTCCATTTATCTTTCTTACTGCCTATCAGTATCTCTCCATCTTCCATGCTTACTGCCTATCAATGTATACATCTATAGATCCATCCATCCATCTGTCTCTCTCCTATCAGCCCATCAATCAATATATATATACCTTTTTAATCATCTGTCTGTTCATTTTCAATCTATCAATTTATCTATAAATTATTCTGAGTCTACGTGCCTATCAATATCTCTCTATCTTTCATTCTTACTGTCTATCAATGTATACATCTATCTATAGATCCATCCATCCATCTATGTCTCTCTCTCCTATCAATATATACATCCATCAATCTTTACCTTTTTATCCCTCTGCCTGTTCATCTTAGTAGAGATGTATATATTATAATCTCAGTCTATCGATTTATCTAAAATTTAATCTCAGTCTACGTGCCTATCAATATCTCTCTATCTTTCATTATTACTGTCGCTCAATGTATACATGTATCTATAGATCCATCCATCCATCCGTTCATGTATATCTCCCTCCTATCAGTCTATCAATCTATATATTTACCTTTTTATCAGTCTCTGTTCATATTGATACAGATGAATATATTATTATCTGTCTATTTATGGGAAAATACTATGAAGAGCATGAACTTTTGTTTTTGTCTGAAAAATAGCATGAACTTTCATGTTGTCTAAAAAATAGCATGGGCCAATAAGAAGACGCCACATGGCATCTTCTTTTTTTTTTGTCAGCCATGGTCAACTGCTGACGTGGTAGCCACCGCGGCAGCCAGGTGGACTCCACGGTGGCATCCACGTCAGCAGCCGCCGCCGCCCGTCTCTGGCCGCTGCTGACGCCGCCCGTCTCCGCCGCCGACGCAGGTGGGGCAGCGGCGGGGAATGGGGGAGGGGGTGGCGGAGCGGCAGGGAGGGGGGAGCAGGCGGTGGCGCGGCGGGGAAGGGGGGAGGGGGCAGCGGAGCGGCGGGGAAGGGGGTAGCAGGCGGCGGCGCGGCGGGAAGGGAGGCGGCAGCGCGGCGGGGAAGGGGGGAGCAGGCGGCGGCGCGGCGGGGAAGGGGGGAGCGAGGGGGGGCGCAGCGGGCTACCCCCTTCCCCGCCGCGCCGCCGCCCCCTCCCCTCTTCCCCGTCATCACCTGCTACCCCCTTCCCCGCTGCTCCGCCGCCCCCTCCCCCCTTCCCCGCCGCGCCACCGCCTGCTCCCCCCCCCTGCCGCTCCGCCACCCCCTCCCCCATTCCCCGCCGCTGCCCCGCCTGCGTCGGCGGCGGAGACGGCGGCGGCGTCGGCGGCGGCCAGAGACGGGCGGCATCAGCGGCGGCTGCTGACGTGGATGCCACCGTGGAGTCCACCTGGCTGCTGCGGTGGCTACCACGTCAGCAGTTGACCATGGCTGATAAAAAAAATAAGAAGATGCCAAGTGGCATCTTCTTATTGGCCTATGCTATTTTTTAGACAAGCATGAAAGTTCATGCTATTTTTTAGACAAAAACGAAAGTTCGTACTCTTTCGTAGTATTTTCCATCTATTTATTTATCTATAATTTATTGTCAGTCAACGTGGCGGCGGTTATTTTCGCCATTCACGCCTGGAAACTGCGGTTTTTCGCAAATTCGGGGTCCCCCTATCCACGGACGCGGACAGTAGGCTTTTACGACGAAGATATTTTGGCCTATAAGCATGAAATGATGCGATCGTACGGCCCCGATGTGATCCGTCGCGTCGAAGGGACGCGCGGGAAAGAAGGAGGTGACGCGTACCTTCTCTCCGGCTGAGTCAGACGCCGAAAGCTCCTTCGGTAAGCCACGTTTCCATCCGAAGCGACGTCGAACCGATCTGGCCGAGTCATCGATCGAGTAATCGAATCAAGTTGATAAGAGAGACCGAATCCTTTGAATCAAGATCGAATCACCGATCAAGTAATTATTCTTGACGCTGATGAGGAAGACCGAATCCTTTTGAATAAGATTGAATCACCGATCAAGTAATTATTGTTAATCTGATTAGAGAGACCGAATCCGTCGGATCGAAATCGAATCACCGATCGAAATCCGTCGGAGTCATAAATCTTGATGATACACCGCAGAGAAATCAGGATAGCGCGACAGCAGATCTCGATTAAGGCCAAATCTCGCGGCAATCATTCTACTTGAAATTTGAAGTACGGCGGATCGAAGAAAGCAATTTGAGCGAGTCAAGTACGAAAATGCCACAGAGAAAGAGATCGAGAAAGAGTGAAAGAGTGAGAGATCGTACGCTTTACGGAGGAAAATTTGAAGGAGGCGCTAGAACAGTGAGCTCCCGCTGCTTCGACGATCTGTCCCGGAAAATCAGACAGCTCTGCAGTGAAAGCAACAGCGCAATTAATATATAGGAGAGAGAGTCAACGAATCTGGACCGTTCGATCGGTGGGCTTGTGGGGCCCACCAGTGGCAAAGGAACATTATAAAATTACAGATTTATATAATTTATAATAATTGGGAAGGAAATGACAGGAATGCCCCCCGGGTTAAAGGCAGAGGAGGCTGTAGAAGACGAGAGGGATAAAGGCGTTGTCTAGTTGGGCTGTGTAGGCCTCCAGCAAGCCGCTCACAGTCACAGCAGAGATGAGGGACCACCAGTCCTGGGCAAAGTTCACAGTAAGTTGATTGAGCCTGCAGCAAACCCGACTCTCTCTCTAACTTTATTCGTGAGTTTCTCTCTCTACCTCCTTTCATCTCTTTTTACATTAAGTATATAAGAGAGAGAAAGAGAGCTAGAGAGAGAGAGAGGTTGGCTTTTGAGCATGCTTTATTGGGCATCAAGATTGGAAGATTAACTGATGAGAGACAGAAAAATGCCTAGAATCCTCATCTCCTCTCTCTCTCTCTAACTTTATTTGTGAGTTTCTCTCACTACCTCCTTTCATCTCTTTTTACATTAAGTATATGAGAGAAAGAGAGAGAGATTGGCTTTTGAGCATTCATTTATTGGGCATCAAGATTGGAAGATAAAACTGATGAGAGACAGAAAAATGCCTACAATCCACATCTCCTCTCTCTCTCTCAATATATTTCTATCTATATCTCTCTCTAACTTTAGTTGTCTCTCTCTACATCCTATCATCTCTTTGAGCAGAAACGCGTATCTTTCCTACAGATTTCCCTCCAACCTATGTTTAACATAGAACAATGCCTAGAAACCACATCTTATATCTCTCTCTCTACCTTCTATCATCTCTTTTAGCATAAGCTCATCTTTTCTTTAGATTACCCACCAACCTATGTTTAACACAGAAAGATGCTTAGAATCCTCATCTTCCTCTCTCTCTATATGTATCTATGAGTCTCTTTTTCTCTCTAACTTTAGTCGTCTCTCTCTCTATCAGAAGCACGTATCTTTTCTTCAGATTACCATCCAACCTATATTTAACCTTATCTCTCTCTCTATAGTAAAGACATGCAGATAAGCCAAATTATCCCCTTTCTCATTCCATATCTCTCTCACCCTTTCTGCCTCACCTCCTCTATTTCTCACAACCTCCTTTCGTATCCTCTCTTCATCATATCTTCCAATCTTGATACCAAATAAAGGGATACCCAGAAAGCCAGCTTCCTCTCTTTACATCCTCTATCTGTTTATCTCTCCTAAATATTATTTACAAATAAAAATACTTCTATCTTTCTATCAATTGATCTCTTTACATCCTCTAATTTCAGGTCAGTCTATATAACCCAGAAACTTAACTTCCGGATCTCTCTCTCTATCTCTTAACCAGCTCTTCCTATAAATATCTCTCTACACCCAACAAGAGAGAGAGATGGGTACCTGGGAGAGCACGTAGCCAGAGGAAGCCAGAAGAGGGAGGAGAGCCGACGACGCGAGCAGGACCGAGGTTATGCCGGCAGCCGTGCCTTCCACTGTTTTCTCTGGTCAACGCAGAAATGACGACCCAGTCAATGACCAAAAGTCAAACGATTACTCGGAGCCGAAGCTTAGTTATATTTGTCAGCATTCTTACTCCCTCTCTTGCTCCACCTCAGCACACCGTACTTGTGGCCCACCACTGACGCCTGCGACGCGCCATCAAGATAATTAAGGAATATTCGAAGCAATGCCTAATTGAAAATGGATGTTATCCAAAGATTTTTTTTTTCTATTTCTACTCTAACTATAGTGGGGTGGTTCTAAACATTCATTTTTTCATTTTTTTTGTTTACATGATTAAAAAAATAGAAAAAAGTATATTCTATTAGATAAGATAACAAATAATTTCGATTTATTATTCATTTTTAGTTGGGCTTATTAATTTATGGAAATTATAACAATATAAATTAAAGTTGGGAGAATTTTATGTTATGTTATGTTATTACCATGGTGTCTCCAATTCCCAGGCTTAGGATTCCGGCGAAGGGGGTGAGTGGACGGTCGTTGACCTCTAGAGAGAGCCATCTTGGCAGAGCGCATCCCAGCAGGAGAGAGAAGTGACTGCAGTAATTAAATAAAATCTTTAAATTTTAATCAGTGATTGGGTAGATTGGGAGAGAAGTAAAGAAGTCATGAAAAGATGCATCATAATCAATAAATGGATCAAAGAACTTAAATGAATCTATGTCAAGATATTGACTGAGATATCGAGGGTAATTATTTTATCTTTAATCGGCGAATGGATGGATTGGGAGAGCAGATAGAATTGAAAGAGAGTGAGAGCAAAATGACTCACGAAATTATACATCACAATCGACTAATGTCGAGATTGCAACTGAAATAATGGAGGGATTTTTTGTTTTTTAGTGGGTAAATTGATAGATTGAGGGAGGAGAGAGAGAGGAAGAGAGAAGAGAAGAAGTCATGAAACAAGGCATCACAATCGATTAATACACCTAAGTTTATATGTATATCAATGTCAAAGTATCTATTGGTAGTATACACAGCATTTCCAATTGGGTATGAGAAAAGATGGAGGTTAAATACTTGGGAGATACATCTACGCATTTGATGCTTATAGATCCACATGAAGGTCTACATACAGCTCTATGCCACTTAGCAGGTATTTATCTATCGATCAAGAGAGAGAGATACCTGACGATGAGAGAATCAGAGTCACGATGGTCAGTGAAAGCATTCATAAACTCATGCACGAAATGCCCCAGAGGCCATATTCTCCAAACCTGTAGTATGATCAAAGATCGGCATGTTCAGATGAATCCGGACTAGAGGATGGAATGATCATTCAAACTGCAAAAATATAGGTCTAATAAAGTTCAAATTAAGAAGTTAAACGTTTGAAGAACCAAAAGAGGAAAGTTTAACTGCCAATATAAGAGGATAATTCCTATTCATATTTTTAAATGGTAGCCCAGGGATAAAATTAAGTAAAAAAGTCCAGAATGAGTTCGTATGAATTTTAGTATCATTTCCTAATGAACTTACAGGGGACTAAGGTTGACGGATGATACCAAATTCATCTTTTAAATTGGCATCCTCAAACCACGTTATTGTCATCGTCATCCCTGTTCGTGCTTGGTGCAAAATGATGATGATGATGAGGAGGAGGAATGATGATCATCATCTCCCGATGGACAATGATGATGATGGTGGCTCTTGTAAAGCGGATGACGATGATGATGGCAGATAGGCATTTTACGCTCATCATTTCATCATTGACTCCAAACTAGGATTGGCAGACGATGAATACGTGAACGGCATCCATGTTTGTGTTTGAACAAAACACAATGAGGAGGATGACTAGGCATGGGTATGATGATGACAATGGCAGCTCTTGGAACCCCATAAGGACGATGATGTTGAATAGGTATCATACACAAGTCATCTTTATCGTTGACACAAAACTTGGATTGGCAGACAATGATCAATTCATCCTCGTCATCCATGTTTGCGCTTGGACCAATGACGAGGATAAGGACCACTCGTCATCCACAGATGGATGACGATGACAATGGCGTCTCTTGGCAACCAGATGACAATAAGTAGGCATCACACACTTGTCATCTTCATCATTGCTGCTGAACCAGGATTGGCAGATTATGAAAAATTCGTCATCACCACTCCCACATATCATCACTGTAAAAGTCATCCATACTTGGGCGTGGACAAATGACGATGGCTCATCATCAACCCATGGACGAGGATGACGACAATTTATCATTGACATCATCCACGCATCATCGCCATTGTCAATCCCTATATGGGCATCAACATATGACATTTCAGTCCCAAAAAAAGGCAGATGAAAATTTCTCCAGGTAAATATTGTAGTTCAATAATGTAAGATTTAATTACTCTTATGATTTCCAACGCCAGAAAGACAGCGAGTGCCGCACCAAATGCAAGATCCAGGAACTTTGGCTGGAACCAATCAAGAAAAAGTGTTGAAAAGGATAAGATCAAAAAATTAAGAATTTCCTCAAACGTCGCAAGTTTTCAAGCGGCATTGACCTGAAAGAGAAGCGCTGGAAGGAACATTAAGACAGCAACCAGGTGATAGTACTTTCGGAGAAGAATTCGCTCAATCTTGCAGTGCTTCGAAATGTTATAGAACCTCACAACAGATGCACCAATTATAAGAATCCAATAAGAGCACAGAGCTAGACGCGCCAGTGGCTCCTCAAGAACAAAGTCGAATATCCTGAAAAGACATGCAACATAAATAGGTAACATCTAGTTTCTTTATATAAGGATACTGAAAACAACAAAGTCGAACTATTTGTTTTTTTTTTTTGTCATTCCAATTTTATTGGATGTCCCCGAAGGAGTTTTTTTAAATAGGCATGTGATGTAAAAGAAAAACAAAAGGGTGAAAATTTCACAGAAAATGCATACCATAACAATGGATGCAGATGAAACTCTTGAACAGCTTCCATCCAAACAGGGGCAACCAGAGTCAAAAGGACCGCCAGACTAACATGAAAAGCTATGGATCTCCAAATTCCTCCGTTAATGTTTTCATCAGCGACAGAAGTATTGGGTCTGATCAGGGGGGAAAATTTATCCCATATCTTGAGAATATTTTTGTAGAGAAGAGGCAAGAGAAGAAGCCCGAGAAGAATACCCTGTTTTCAACACAATTGGAATAATTTTGTTACATAAAAATGGAGAAAATATACAGTTTTTTACCCTTTGATTGGTCTTACCTGCATGAAAGTGCTGATCTGAGTTTGTTTTCCCCAAACTATATGAAACATATTTGAGACGGGTACAGTCTGAAAAGATATTCTAAAAAAATTACATTTTCACTCAAAAGAAAAAGATAAATATGGAGAATGGTGGTATGTCAAACCTTTGAAAGAGTGTGGGCCAGCATATCCCCAAAGTATACGACAAGACCACTGGATACAAGAAGAGCTTCCCCTGTGTAGGGTAATAAAAAAGATGAGATGAATTAACAATGTAATGGTATCTTTCAAACCCTATTTTTTCGTATTTATCGTTTCCCCTTTTATAATATCATAATTCCGATATCACAGTTCACTTCTAGAACATTGCTTTACAGTTAAGTTAGCTAAAAGCAATTCTCAAAAAAATACAGCATAAACTAGATATGATCATATTCATTCTCGAATAAAAAATTATCTTTTTTATTCCATATTTAAATAAAAATGCGTAATCCATTTATAAACGTAATACCTACTTCATTTGGCAGCTTTATGAGTTTATCAAATATAACTCGATTTTGAACGAATGCCCCACTTGAACAAAGAACTACCTATAGAAGCGCACGAAGGGAAAGTCTGAAGAACATGCCACACAAGCATCGAACAGGCGAGTCCATGACAGAATAACCAAAATAACTTTGATCCCGTGAGGAGACCTGCAGACAAGAGAACACCCAAAGAGAAAACTGAACATTGCTTTCTGAAGAATCAGGTTTTAAGTTGAGAATGCAGGAGGAAACATTGTAACTAACCACTGCTTGACTTGGGGGACAGAGTCATGCAGCAAATGAGTACATAAGCCATCACACATAAAAGTCCGAGCTTCTCTCCTATATTAGACCTCCAATTGTAATGATTTGATAAGGTTGACCCACGTCTCAGAGATAGTAGGAGGAAGATTAGTGCACCAAAGCAGCTCACACTGGATGTCCAATATTGCAGTTGGATGTTTTCCACCTCTTTCAAGCGGAATAATCAATGTTCAGACATAAAATACCAGAAATATGGTAAAAATGCACTTCAGAACAGAAAATACACTAAAGAAATTGGTATTTTACGAATACTAAATACTGCTGTTTGAAGAAAAAAGACGCAGTAAAATATGAAGAAGGGACGAAGTCTCACTCTTCTCTGAGAAACGTACAATCCTGTGTACTTATACGCATTGAATGAACGTAGAAAGACACAAAGTCTTGCACAGCGTTTCAAAGAAGCATTATAAAGTTGTAGCCTTTTAAATGGCACCTAGTGCTTTTTATGCTTCCCCACCTTGGTCATATAACTATATGAACCACTACTAATTGGGTTCACCATGGCGGAATAATTATGTGAACTTAGAATGCTTCATAGAGAAATTTAGGCAACTTTTGCCTAGAGTTTGCAGACGAGTACAAGTTCATCATCTAAGCGAGATCATGAAGAGTCGTCACCAAGATTGTATTTGTCCACTGCCAGAATGACAAGGACAAAATCTTTACCATCATCCTAGATACAGACAACCGACAAGGACAATGACAAACAACCACCACCATCATCATCATCATCTTCCTCGTCATATGAAAGAGTAAAACTAGAGAAAGTGACCAGAGGATGATGATGATGATGAGGCATCATTGTCAAAAAAAATTCTTAGATTCAAGATGATGACAATAAAGAACTTTTCATCATCATAATTCATGCTCATCTCAATCGAAATGGAAAATGTTGAACCTTACTAGTTTTTCCATTTTGAGGAAAGAACTCTCAGATTATCCACAAGTTCCTCCAGTCACTCTTAGATTCGAATCTATATGAAGATTTTATGGTGTTGCAGAAAGCTGTCCGGAAGAGAGAGGCAGATGCAAGCAAAAAGCTACCGATCGTTGCCTCATACCTAAGAAATATAAATATTTTTTCCACTTAAGAAAGGGGTTATTATCAAAACGTTATAGTTTAGCACATATGGGAACACATAAGGGATGATCCTTCAGATTTTACTCCTCATACATCCTTTGTGCAAGAAAAAAAATTATCGATGAATTTACCATTTCAAAGGAAAACATATCTTTGATAGACTTAAAGAGAGTCAATGGGCATCCAGCAAAATCAAAAACTGACAACATATGATCTCATTTGAAATACCACCATATGTAAACTTACCTGACATCGAAGGTCATTTACCTTCAATTAAAACGCCATGTAATCCATGCAATCTACTCAATTGAATCGATCTTGACAGCATGACGGCAGGCAATGTTATTGCACCTAGCAGGATTCCAGATGAAGCACCGCGCCTGGAACAAAATTGCGAGTCAAGAAGCCAGAACATATGAATCAATATCAATTTCTAGGAATTTCAGCTTTATACACGACGTGTAACCATCATGGAGAATAAATAACACTTCAATTACTAATAAACCTCGAAGACAACATTCATCCAAATCAAAGTTCTACAAGCAAATTCCAAAACAAAAAGCTCAGTGGAGGAAATCACGATGCTCACCTCGCTCTGAAGCGCTTCGCCGCGGAATCGGATCTCTCGGCGGAGATCTCGACGAAGAGAGCGGTCACGGCGAGAAGGCCGAGCCCGAAGGCCTCGAAGAGCAGCGAAGAAGGGACGGAGAAGAGGACGCGCGAGATGAACATGAGAACAACGAACCTCTCGCCATTGCAGAGATCCGCCTTCGCCATTACCGCTTCCGCGCGAGATGGCGGGAGATCGAGTACGAGGGAGGAAGAACAAAGCGCGGAATGAGAAGAGGTTTCCGCCCCCCGGAATTTTGATTTGACCAAACCAGCGGGTCAAATCTTAGTTCCTTATCGGTCAACGGAATTTTGGCTGGGCTGGTAGCTGTTGTTGTTTGTGTAGTTCCGGATCGTCCGGACGTGGACGACGGATTGGACGGGACGAAGATCGTCCTGTCCTTCGTCCAGTGCAGGGACGCAGACTGGACATTTTTTTCGTCCGAGACCTCCAGACGGGATGGTTTTTAATCCGAGTGGACCAAAACCGTCCCCTCCGGAGCTTTTGGGACGAATTTCATGATAGAAAATTCTTACCGGAGTCCATCTTCTTGGATGGCTTAGAGTGGATCTTCTGGACCAATGTAGTGGAGACTAAATCCTCTTCTGCAAATGGGGGCTGGAGGGTCTCACGTCCTTACATCATCTAGGGACCACAACCATTCTTTTATAGGCCTTCATGGCCATATCAGTTTACAAAACCGCCCATTACGGTCATGTAACTGACCCGGTTTCTACACATACATGCAACCATAGCAATATGAATGATGCCTTAATCCCGTCCTTATTTAATCACATTAAATGGGATAAATATTTGCAACAATAACCGTGGATATACATTACAATGTGTGTAAGCCCACATTGAGATCCTTCAATCGCCCACTTGGGCGATACACACATGATCCTCCAGATTGTTTATCACACCCTTACGAGCTCAAAATTAGTTATTATATGGCAAAGCATATTCCAAAAATCTCATCCATTATCAATCGAAGATACGACTGTAACAGATTTACTACAATTTGTGTAGCTAAGCCAAAACAATCACATACATTCTTTTGATAAAAACATAGATCAACTATGGATGTGTAGCATGGAAATTTCACAAAATATAATTTAAAGTGAACATTTCCAACTGGTCCTTCTTTATGGAGATCAATACTCAAAATGGATAAACTTAAAACAACCTTCATTTCTGCAGAAATATTTACATGACTACAATCAAAAACATCAAATGCAAACTCCCACTTAAATTCACAGCCTTCACAAGGGAGAAATCCCATATGAGCAGTATCCTCTAGAAATACCTTAGACAGTAAGCCTTTGGTAAGTGGATCTGCAATCATGGAGTTTGTCTCAATATGTTATGAAGACATCTGTCCATTTTGAATTCTCTCTTTACCAACTAGGTACTTGATGTCTATATGCTTAGACTTAGTCAAGCTCCTATTGTTATCGGAGAATAACACATCTGACTTATTGTCACAATATATCTAGAGAGGTCTTTCAATCCCACTCAGAATTCTAAGACCAGTGACAAAATTCTTCAGCCATAATCCTTAATTGGATGCCTCGTACATGGCATCCTCTACCATGCCAAATAATTTTTAAACATCCATTTACAACCAATGGGCTTCACACCTTCAGGTAATGGGACGGGATCCCAGACATCATTGTCTCTCATGGACTTAATTTCCTCATTCATGGCCTCATTCTATTTTTGAGAATCTGAACTTTCCATGGCACTTTGAAAGTTGATTAGATCATCTCCCTCAATGCTCATGGCCTCATGTTCTTGGAGATAAACATAAAAGTCATTTGAAATTGCAGATCTCCTTTCTCTTGTGGATCTCCGTACCGGCATTAATTCTTGAGGTTGTTGAGTTTGTTCTTCTGGGATGGAAGCTTGATGGATATTTTCTTCATCCGGAATCGCTGTTTCCACAATATCAAATAGTACTTGATCTTGAGTATTGTTAGAAACAATTTGATGTATTATTAAATAATCCTCTTCAAATTCAATATTTCTATCCTTATCTCCCCCCCCCCCCCCCACAAACTCATCATCCTCAAAGAATACTGCATTACCCGTCTCAAATATAATTTTGGTAGTATGATCATAAAACTTGTAACCCCTTGATCTTTTAGGATATCCTACAAAATAGCAACTAACTATTCAAGAGTCAAGTTTCCTCTCATTAGGCTTGTAAGGTCTTGCCTCAGTAGGACAACCCCAAATTCTTAAATGGTTTTGACTTGGCTTTCTACCTGTCAAAAGCTCATAAGGAGTCCTCTGAGTTGCCTTAGTTGGAACCCTATTTAGAATGTAATCTGCCACCTTTAGTGCTTCTCCCCAAAGGGGTTCAGGTAAAGAAGTTTGATTAATCATACTTCTTACCATGTCTTTGAGTGTTCTATTTTGTCGCTCAGCAACACCATTCATGCTAAGAGATCCTGGCATAGTGTATTGTGGAACGATACCACACTCTTCTAAAAACTTAGCGAAAGGTCCTGGACGTTGTTCTCCTAAGCCATCATTTTTTCCATAGGAATCTCCTTCATGTTCAGAATGGGTGATTTTTATTCTTTTGCCAAGCTGATTTTCAACTTCAGCTTTGTAACTTTTGAACATGTCTATTGCTTGAGATTTCTCATGGATGAGGTACAAGTATCCATATCGAGAATAGTCATCTATGAATGTGATAAAATATTGTTGACAATTCCAAGATGCCGTAGGGAAAGGCCCATGAATGTCCGTATGTATCAATTCTAAGAGTTTTGAAGCTCGATTGAAACCTGATCTCCTTATCTTTGTTCATTTTCCCTTGATGCATTTGACACATGTGTCAAAGTCTTTAAAATCTAGGGGGTTGATAATTCCTTCTGACCCAAGCCTATCAATCCTCTTTTGAGAGATGTGGCCTAACCTTTTATGCCATAAAGATGATGAATTATCATTACATAACTTTTGTTTTGTACCAGAAGTACTAATTTGCAATGACTGATCCAATGAAGATGTGATAGTGTCAAATAAATACAAGTTATCATAAGCCACCAAACATCCAGTAGCGATGAGTACTGAATTTTGAAACAGAGTAAACTTTCTATCTCCAAATGAACAATGATAACCACATTTGTCCAAGACAGAAATAGATACTAAGTTGCCTCCAAAGGATGGTACAATAAAATTCTGATTCAAATACAAATGATAACCAGTATTTAACTTTAACTTGAAGACAACAACATCATCGATCTCCATCACTTTTCCATCACCTTGATAGATGAATCATTCATCTTCATTCAGCTTGCAATGATTGAGGCAGCCCTGCATTGATACACTTATGTGAGTAGTAGCACTGGAATCTACCCACCATGTGTGTCTTGGTACAGAAGCAAGGTCGACTTCTGAAAAAACAAGAGAAAAATGTGTACCTTTCTTCTTGCACCAAGCAAGATATTTAACACATTCTTTCTTCATGTGTCCACTACGCTTACAAAAGAAGCGAGCATGTTCCTTGTGTCGTTTCTTTTTAGGCAGACCATCAGCAGCTTGATTTCCCTTGTGCTTTCTTTTATCCTTGAATTTTCCCTCAGACGCAACAATGAGATGAGCACTTTCAAATTGTTCAGACTTTAATCTCTCCTCTTCTTGCACACAACGCGAGATGAGCTCATTGAGAGACCAAGGGTCCCTTTGATAATTATAGCTCACTTTGAACTGATTGAATTGTGTAGGAAGAGAGTTGAGATCATATAGACTATGGATTCCTTAGGTAGTTCCAAACGTAGAGCTGTAAGCTTGTAACAAATGTGAGACATTTCAATTATGTACTCTCTTATGTTGCCTTTACCTTTATACCTCATGGTAGTTAGGCGATTCATAAGAGTACTAATCTCAACTCTATCACTTTTGTAGTACCTCTTTTCAAGCTCTTGAAGAAGAACTTTAGCTTCAGTTGTCTCATCAGCTATTGTATGCCTCAAGGATTCAGGAATGGTGCACCTTATGACCATCAAACTCATGTGATTTGATCTTTCCCATTTATCATAGACATTCTTTTCCTCAATCGAGGAAGAGTCTTTGATGCCCTTTGGTTGATCATTCCTCAATGCATAATCAAGGTCCATTGGACCGAGATAAGGTGTCACAAATTCCTTCCATTTCTTAAAATTGAAGCCATTGAGCATCAGGAATTTACATTTGTGCAAATATTCGAAACAGAATTTGATCCTAAACAAAGAATTAAACATACTGACATAAGAATAAAAAATAACAAGGCATAATTAAAAAAATGGTATTCCACATCTCAAGAGATCTAGTACAACATCACTATTCATCTTTGGATGATATATTGACTTGTAAGTGATCCTCTTGGCGTAATAGTTAAAAATGACATTCAAAGGGCCTTCCTTTGGGCCGACTCAATGACGTCATTATAACATAATAATCGCCAAATTTAGTACTACTGATGTGAGTGTTATTTGGCCAGATACTCATTTTCCTTTGGGCCAACAAGTAATCGCATAAATAACATCACATATGCGTCTTATTATTATAAATAGACATACCATCATCTCAATTAAAAGTTTATTTTCATGAATAAATACCAGACCAATACCACCATTTTAATTAGCCATATGTGTAGTTGATTCGGCCAAACACCTATTTTTGTTTGGGCCAATAAATGTCCGCATGAATATAGGGCACATTATAATCTTAAATTAGATTATGTACATCAAAATGTGTATCACGCACACAATAATTCTCATTCACCAATTTCAACATGTTCAATTCATCAATCAAATAATGCAAATAGAAATTACATAATTGAATTAAATTCAAAATCAAAATCGGTTATTTTGCATAAATAATGAATTAAAATTGATGATAATATCATGATTTATGAATATTAAGCTACCCATTTATAATCTTTCCCTATTCCTTAATGGGCCATTCGCTCGTCCAAGTTTTGGACTTAAATGGGCGGTCATACTGGCGTTTCATAGTATTTCGCTCTCAAAAGAATTAAAATACAACCCATATCCCTTTTTTAAAAAACAAAACTGGCCTATTGGGCCTCTTTTGAAATCGGATTTTGGGGGTGACTTTAAGCGACCACTCACTCCATCCCTGGGTGAGCGGTTCCTTGAAGTGACCTCCCCTTTCTTTTTTTTAATTTCGTAGTGGTCACTTTAAGCGACTGCTCAACCCAACAATTGGTCAATTGACCTGGGTGAACGGTCGCTTAAAATGACCCTTCACCACCCCTTTTTTCATTATTTCTTCTTCTTCTTCTGGCGACGATTGTAAAAACTATCGCCCTTTCATGGCACTCAGCGGCAGACTTTCACTGCCATCCAGCCGTCGTCGGCCTTAGGCTGCTGCTATCACCATGGCCATTCTGGACGGAATGCGACCATCATGGCATACATCATATTCATAATTTATTATTTAAAAAACCCTAGTATATCCATAACAAGAAGAACAAATCCGGTGATATATATACATATATATATTTAACGATGTTCAAATGACATACTAATACAAGTTGAACATCAGCCACCCAAAAGACAATTTCAAAATGAATGTTTGACAAAAACTAAAAGCACTAGTATTAACTCAAAGTGAATTCTATCGAAGAATGCTCTTATACCAATTGATAGAAAATTTGTCAGGGAAGTGTACCAGAGTCCATCTTCTTGGATGGCTTGGAGTGGATCTTCTGGACCAATGTAGTGGAGACTGAATCCTCTTCTGCAAATGGGGGCTGTAGGGTCTCACGTACTTCCATCATCTAGGGACCACAACCATTCTTTTATAGGCCTTCATGGCCATATCAGTTTACAAAACCACCCATTACAGTTATGTAACTGACCCGGTTTCCACACATACATGCAACCATAGCAATATGAATGATGCCTTAATCCCGTCCTTATTTAATCACATTAAATGGGATAAATATTTGCAACAATAACCATGGATATACATCACAATGTGTGTAAGCCCACATTGAGATCCTACATTTCCGTCCCGATTTCCTCCAACCTTGCGGATGGGATGATTTTTTTGTCCTGGGACAAAAAAACCATCCCATTTATGTCCCTGCAATATAGTTATTTGGTCCATTTGTAGAAGGGGTTGGTCAGATTAGGCATGTTGGAGGAATGATGGATGACATTTTCAGACTGACAGAATGGGATTGAACTGACTTCTGTTTTGTCATATGTTCATAACATTTCATTTCATCCATTTCGTCATTCATCCATGTTTTATCATTTTAACAACTCTGTCATCAGTCCCATTTCATCATTCGTCCATCATGGGAAACAGAACAAGACTAAATGGGCTAAAGATAGGGGGTGGAGGGAGAAAGAAAGAAACTGAGAGAGAGAGAGAAAAAGAGAGAGGGACTGAGAGAGAGAGAGGGAGAGAGCCCAAGAGAGATAGAGAGCTAAAGAGAAAGAAATAGGGGAAAGAGAGGAAAAAAGAGTAAGAGGAGAAAGAGATAGTGAAAATAGAGAGAAAGAGTTAATGAGAAAAGAGAGAGAGAGAGAGAGAGAGAGAGAGAGAGAGAAAAGAGAGAAAGAAAAGAGAGATAAAAAGAGAGATAGAGATAGAGATATATATAGAGAGCAAAAGAGGGAGTGGGAGAGAGAGCGAGCTGAAGAGAAAGAGGGAGATAGATAAAAGATAGAGAGAAAGAGAGAAAAAAGAGAGATAGAGACTTAATGAGAGAGGGAATCATATAATATGAAACATAAGTCCACAAAATGCAAATACATATGTTTTATGATGTCTAAAAATTGGCGGAAAACTATATGTTGACTGAAAACATAATTTTCTGAATATTTGATAAAAAATAATTTAAAATGTTTAAAATATCCTAATACATAAAAATTTATTATAAAAATAGATTTAATAATTTTAGGCCTGATAACATGCATATATATCAAATTAATGCAAATAAACAAGTAGATTTTGTCATATTAACCTATTAAAGATGTAGGTTATCACTTAAATGACATAATAACCTTAATGTCTTGTTCATCAACTTGAATCTAGAATGACTATTCATTTGAAAAGGAAAATCAGATTCAACTACCAAGTTTGAGCTGAATTACTAATTTGATAAAAATTGAACATGATACAAAACCAAGTTTTAATGAAATGACTACTTAACATACTTCTGAAACATTTTTCAGATAATAAAATAAATTATGACCTTCACAATGGAATAAGACCATGATTATAATGAATGCAAATCTCAGCACTTTAAAAACCTCACAAATATTGTTAGGCCCATATTTTAAGATCTTATCTCATATGATAAGATCCAAAACATTTTCATATAGGTTTAAAGAGAATCCTTTTTATTTCTTGAGAGATTATTGTTCCATCATTCTGGTGTACTTGAAAGGTTCCTCATCAACTTTTGTCTACACATGATTTCTCAAACTATTCTTAAACCTTCCCATAGAAGCATGGCCGAGCCACACATGTCTTCATTGAAACATTGAATTATCCTACACAACACAAGATTTCCAAATAAACAGGCTTACAAATATTTTAAACCAATTATATCGAGTATTTTATACCAATTAATTTATATAGAATATTGTATATAAATTTGGTGTCACCGTGTATTTATATTTTATAATTTTTACATTTATAGATTGACTAAATATGAATAACCTTGCATCATTTATGCCAATACAAGATTTTTATACAAGACACGATTTTTTTATAAAATTACGATTTAATTTACATAGATTATTTAAAGTAATAATTTATGTTATTTACTGTTATTGTATACATTTGTATTATTAAAAAATGATTTATTTCATTTAAAGAACTTCATGTCACTTTGTTTATGTTATTTACTGTTGGCGTTTGTGCCTTGGTTCAACCATGGTTTCCATGGTTCCCATGATGTAGAGGCGTGTTATCGATTCTCAATCGATATTTAAATCAATACATCACATGTACCTTGTGTGGAACTTGTTCCACCTTTGAACTGCTCACTTTGAGATTGTTCTGAAGCTGTTCACACTCCTGGCCTTTAGAAGTATCCGCGATCGCGTTGCTCTTGGACCTCCGCCTCTTCTTCTTCAACTCTCATTGAACATCTAGAAGATCTTCTCACCATGAAGACACTCTCCATGGTTGGGTAGAGAAGAGAGGAGAGGGGAGGAAGGGGGCTCTCAATTCTCGCTGGCCTGGGTGCTTGAAATGAGTGCTCCTTCCCCATTATATTTTAATTAAGTTTTTCTCAAAAACACCAAAAAGCAAAATATATCCACTAATGCCTTTATGATCTTATGTGCGTGGCCCTCTAGGCTTATGTATCAATATAGTTAATAAGTATTATTGGCCGAACTTATTAATTAAATATGTCAACCTATAGATTAATTAACTAATGATCAATTTAACCCAATTGATAGGTTAAGTTTTCAGCCTGTGAAGTGCCAAGCTACACCTCGTGCTCTAGAAGATACCTAGTAGTGTTTGAACTCTTTAATGGAACCTTTACCGTCATCGATTATCATATATATATATATATAATCCATCGTCCTTGCATGACTCTCGAAAGACTAAGGGTATAGTTGATCAGTAAACCCTAATCCATCATTCGATTAGTATTGATACGTAATGGGGATCATTGGAGAACATCTTCGCCAATATCCTCACTATCCTTGCCAGAGATTTTGTGCATCATTTTCTTTGAGTCAAACTCCTCTTATACCAAGGATGGATTATCTCGTTTTGACCACTCAATCATCTCTACGAGCTTCTTTGATGTTGGACGTTGTCTAGGATGTCATTCAGTTGGTAACGAGTCGATGCTCGGATACCGAGATAGTGATGTCAGACGTCGATAGTGTTGTCGTCCGATGGATAAAACAAACCCTAACAGGTAATGTAGCTACGATGAAATGAATGCATCCAACGTGTCGCACTTGCAGGCCCCGACTCGATAGAGAGTGCCAAACTCCAAGCTCCAAAGGAATCGCTGGTTGATGACGACGGAGGCCTCTCGAATCTCGTCGAAGGGGAAGAATGTGACTATTGCACCGAACGGAATCAATCCGTAGGGGCCTGCACGTAACAGACGGGCTCGTCCGTACCGGTAAAGACGCTCAATGATCGTAGCTACCTCTCAATTTTCCTCTCTCACATATCTAACCCGAGCGTGGTGGAGTCAATCAAAAATAAACAGCAAGGAGTAACATAATGAGCGGCGGAGAGACGACGTACCTCGTCGGTGCGTGGCTCGTGTGCAAAGTCTTAATTGAAGGCGACAGCTAAAAGGAGCCAGTGAGGAGCCAGTGAGGATCAGCGTGCTCGACTGATGAAGGGCACATGAGCAGCTAAAAGGGATACGGAGGCGAGGGATTGAGGGAGATGCGGCAAAGGAAGTGGCTCGACTAGAACTCGGAGCTCAACGGCCACATCCTTAATAGAGGATTGATGCGGCCGGAGCGGGTCGGGCCACTGTCAGCCGATGAACCATCACCACTAGCAGCTTGGTCATCTCCAATGGCAATCGGGCAGCACCGTGGTGATCAGGAGCTGCCCTGTGTGGCACACACACCTAGAAAATCATCGCAATCGGCACTGTTAACCCAGCTTGCACCGCCAGCCGCTAACCCGGAAGGGACTGTCAGCTAGCGCCGGCGAGTAAAGGCCTCAGCGCGCCTGTCGCGACCCAGTAAGGCCGTCGATCTCAAATGGCGCGAGATTGGCAGTGGTTCCTGCAGGAAAATGGCGACCGATTGAAGGGTGGTGTCGCCAGGAGGGGGGGTCGATTTCCCAGCCTCCACTGATCCAGGCACATGCACTAGGTGGATTAGTGCTATAGGACTTCCGTCGACCTGGTGGCGCCGGTGAATTAACAGCTTTCGACCGTTATAAAGATTGGATACTCATCGGTTGACCGTAGTTGATCAAATTAACGGCTCAAATGCGCGGCAACTCCTAAGTATTGAGATTACCGACCTCAATTCTGAGCGTAGCCAATCGATCTGCCGACGGCGGTGCAACAACAGCTCCCGTGGATTGATGAAGCGGCGAACCAGTAGGGCCTGGATCGGTCAATCTGGGGCAGGAGAATTAGGACCGACGGTTTGCAGGGGGGAAAGGGGTGGCCGACCTGGCGGGAATGAATCGGCCTGCCAATTCCTCCCTTTCTTTTGGTCTTCGATATCCCTCCTTCCTTTCCAATTTCCTCTTCTCCTGACTCTCTTCTTTCCTTGCCTCCTCTTCTCCTTTCTCTTCTTCAAGGTGAAACCAAGAAAAACAATAAACAATAACTCGATAAATTCCTGGTATGAGCACATTAGTGTGCCACCCATCCCTTAATGGGCCCTAATGGGTCCCTAAAGGGGGGGGGGGGAGGGGTAGTCCAATAAGAGGGGCCCTCATATAATGGGCCCCCATTACAAAAACAAGGGAAAATAAAACATAAAAAGAAGGGAAAAGGGAGGGGGGTCCAAACAACTACAGACCCTTCCCAACATACTGACAAAGACACAATACACAAAATGACGGATGGTTCTTGACCCGACGAAAATGACTGGATGAGACTGAGAAAACAGAAACGTGACTAATGAAGAAGATGAAAGAAATCAAGACACCATAAAAGCGGCATAATTCACCCCGGATATCGACGACGGGTGTCTTCGTTGGCGCCTTGGTGTGCCGGTCAGCTGGACGCGAATCGGCGGGCAGTCGATGATGATGGCGGCAGATCGGATAACGCTTTCAATGGGTCGAGATGGCGTGCACCATCATTCTTACTACACCCGACTAATGACTTGTTTAAATCCCATGATTAGAGATTTGTAAGTCGTAGTCAAAATGTAGTCTTCCATCCACGTGATATCCTTAGTGTCTCAGGTCAAGGGATCACTTATACAACCGTGACATGAATCAACTTGCTGGAGGTTTAGGTATAATACCATTTAGGGATTCTCTAGACCAATTTAGTGAACTTTTTCTCCAAAGAGCACCCACTATCTGTCCTTAGTGTCGCTACACTTATAGCCACTGGATCAACTATACTTATTGTATAAGTAGGATCAGTTAGTGCTATTCCATCTGGATAATTCGATGTCCATCTTGGGTATCCATTGAATAAGAATATTTGGAATGCATGTTTAAAGACTATTGATAACTATATTATGATTTCATCATAATTCAGTATGTCATTGCATGTATTCATGGACTTGATTCTAAACATCACACTAGAATAATAATGAATATACTATTTTATTAAGTTAACTTAAATAAAACATGGTGGTATGATTTGGCTTGACAGCCACATAATAACCATCATTTACTTTATATGAATTAAGGTATCTCAAATTATTAGTTAATTTATAAAAAATCATTTACTTCATATTATGTGTTTTATATTAATTATTGTATATCCAATATTTTAAATAATATTATCAATTACCTTATATTTTAGTTCATTAGTGATATTTATATCATCAATATAATAAAACTTACTTCAAATAAAGTACTTTGTATCTATTACTTTTATGTTGTTTACTTTATATCAAGAAATTTATATCAATTACTTATATTTAAATAATCAGTTACTTATATTTTAACAACTAGTTACTTTATATCTACCACTTTATTTTTGACATGTATCATTTACTTCATGTGAAGTCCTTAAAATTAGTTAATTTGTGACATTTAGTTCATATCAATTACTTTTAAGTCAAATTAGAGGTTACGGTATATAAATTATCACTTACTTCATGTGATGTCATTTATCTGAATTATTTTATAAAAATTAATTAAAATAAAATTATCTGTTTTGTATCTAATACTTTCCTAATGCCATTTCCTTCACATAAAGTTCTTCCTATCAATGATTTTACACCATTTACTTCATATTTGCTATTCTATAACGAATATTTGTAAGATTTCACAGCAAAATTTCATAAGATAATTTATCCTATTTTAGCTTATTTTCATAAATTTTAGATACATTTGAATCCCTCTAATACATTGTGAAAGTGTGACCAGGGCGCTTTTGGAAAAAGAACCACAATAAAAACATTATCAACAAATGTTACATGATTTCAAGTCATAGACTCATGAAGACGTCACAGCCAGAAGCTATGCAATCTCTTGAGCTCATATGTTTGACATTGACTACAACTCTCCATTAACACCACTATCCACTGATACAAGTATCCACTATCATTTGTAACATCTAATTCGTATACCAGTATCTATACACATATTGATATCTGTTTTTAATAATGATACCAACATCATTATCAATACTTGATAACGGATCTGCATCCACTATCATCGCCCATCCACATTTGATATCTGACAATGATGTCCATAAACATTATCATGACTGGTTAAAAAATTCAAAGTTATGTAATATTTCACCCATGAGTAATGGATGCTGATGATAGTATCATCAGTCAAACCCTACATTAAAGTATAAATATATATTGTGCAAAATATTGATATAAATATTTTTTAAATAATATGAGTATACTGAAATATATTTATTGATCATGTCAATTCATTCACCATTCTATGTATTTATAGAATATTTTGATGAATTATAATGAACTGGAGTTGACATGTGATGTGCCATGTAGAATATAAAAATTGACTTATGTATAAGTGATAAATTAAATTTAGGGTGTTAATTTTTCATTGATATTTAAGTTAATCAATGATAATTTATAAAATTATATACAAACTAATGTGACTAGTTTGTGATGAGCCAAGATCCTCTCGATAGAA
Source organism: Wolffia australiana (assembly GCF_029677425.1). Taxonomy (NCBI): domain Eukaryota; kingdom Viridiplantae; phylum Streptophyta; class Magnoliopsida; order Alismatales; family Araceae; genus Wolffia; species Wolffia australiana. Next base: position 8,531,779 of record NC_135852.1, read on the forward strand.
AATGAACATTAGGGTTCAAATACTATTGAATTGATGATTCAAGAGGGATCAGAGGAGATATATATAAAATATGATGAATATGAGGTGGTGAGAGGGTGATATAATTATTTCATATGGATGATATGGATAATAATAATTGGATGGATAGGTATTAGACACAGATAGGTCAAAAGGAAATGAGAGACAAATAGATGAAGATGTGAAGTGATGATGGATGTACAAGACGAGAAAGAACATAGGATGATGAGATGGGTGAATGAATGCGAGTGGATGTGGATGGATGATGGTTAAATAGAATGCTCAATAAGAAGTGATACTGATCTAACTAATGGATGTCATAGAAGAATAGATAGGTGGTTATGAGATGGAGAAGAGGTTGATCAACTACATTTTTTAGGTTTTCTATATGAACGTAATGAAATTGACATCAGTTATGGCTCTGTTAGGGTGAGATGATGAAAGATGGTGATGAGAAAGACAGAAAGAGATATATATATATATATATATATACCCAGACTGACCCATAATTTGTTACTCCCATAAAGCTCCAAGTACATATTAGTCAAGAAGGTTAACAACCCAGCGGAACGTCAATTGGTTGGTCAACATGAAAAATAGATGTCCACACTGGCTCTCGTTTAAAAGATTTCCACTGTGCAGCTTAATCATTTAGTTAAACAACAAACCAGGAAATGCTCAAGAGGTGGATCAGATGTTCAGGATTTAAACTAAAATTTCACCTACTGATTCTGAGTTCGTAGAACTCAGACTGGGCCCTATATTGTCCTCTGGACTGCTATTTATACCCCCCTACTCATTCTACTCACCGGTGAAGAGAGCGAGAGAAAATGATAAAAATACGGCGAGCGAGCGAGCGAGAGAGAGAGAGAGAGAGAGAGAGAGAGAGAGAGAGAGAGAGAGAGAGAGAGAGAGAGAGAGAGAGAGAGAGAGAGAGAGAGAGAAATGGCCGATCATCATCTATAACAGTTGAAGGAGGGCTGTTAAGATGGAAGCTCTTGAGAGGGAGGTGGTGGTGGAGATGGAGAGCCTTCTCTCCAGGCGGGGTATCTTCTTCTCGCACCACACTATCAAGTACCACTATCCTCTCCACGGTTGAGATTTTTGTCATCGGCCTCTCGTGAGCTAGGCAGGTGTTCCGATGCATCCTGTCGCACAACTCAACAAGTTACCCAAGCTATCTTTATCTGGACCCAACAGAGAAGGCAACTGCTGCGGAAGAGAAGGACGAGTTAAGGAGAAAGGTTTAAGACTCTCGGAATGGACTTAACCACTCAGCCTGCCCTCTTCTCTAATACTGGCTCATGAGCTTTCTTGTTGAAGTTTGAACAAAAAGATGACAGAAGTAGAAATGCAAGCAGAGAATGTTCTTAAACAATGTATCCAATAAGTTAAACTGTACATGTATTAATTCGGGCGGATGTGCTCGGCTTAATGAAGCATATTGAAAAAGTTCAAATGATGTCCAACGCAATCTTCAATATACTCATTTTAGTGGAAATGATGCTTAATGTTAGGTTAAGGTGAAGGACGCTCGGTGAATGATAGACAGGTGTCTTTAAAAACCCCACGTGAACTCAGGCCTGGTTGAAGGTTGATTTTGGATCTGAACATGCAGGGGCGAATATGTGCTAGAGCCTTGGCAAGAATACTTGTAAGTTGAATATGTGTGGAAATCAAAAGAAACCTGCAGAGAGCCTTGAGAGACCCATTCTCTTAAAAAATGATAATCAGTTCCGATGTGCTTTGTTCGAGAATGAAACACTGGATTTTTGACAAGATAGGTAGGTCCAAGATTGTCGTACCTCAAGGTTGAGGTTAGATTAGTTTTATTATGAAGTTTTGCTGAATGCATCAACAAATGTAACATAGTAGGAAAATCCCAGATGAGAAATAATTGGAGCAGGTCCCCAAAGATCAGAGTGGATAAGTCTTGAGGTTTCATAAAAAACAAGATTAGAATGACAATATGGTAATTTTTTGGCCTTCCACATAGCTCATGATTCACACACATGGTCGAGGCATATCAGTTAGTGGAAATTTAAAACGTACTATAATATTTTTGAAAATTGTAAATGCAGGATGGCCATGCCGCTGGTGCCATAGCCCGGAGGATGCTTGTGCGACAAAAAAATGGTGGATGCATTGAAGATGTTAGATGATAGAGTCTATCATGAACGTCCCCCTTGAGTATTATGGCTGATGTGCATTGATCCTCGATAAAACAATTATATGGATGAAATTCAACACAAACGTTATTATTGAGTGTGATTTGACAAACAAACAAGAGATTTTTCGTGATTTTAGGAACATGAAGTATGTTTTACAGTAAAGTATTGAGTGATTTTGTGAAAAGTACTGAACTATCAGTAGGGAAAAAAGGCAAACCTAAGCCATCAACAATAAAGATTTTCTCTGATCCATGATAGGGTGTTGATTGATTGATCACTTGAGGGTATGTAGTGACAAGATGAGTTGCTCCACTATTTGGATACCAATGTGTTTGAAATGGATTTGATGGAGAGGAAGCAGCTCCTAGGGATAGAAAATATACTTGAACGAGAGGATAGTTGATCTTGGTAGTATGTGATGGAGATGCATTCCGTCATTGTCTTAGACCAAATTGGTTTATAGCATAAGTCGGCCCAGTGCCCAATCTTTGAGCAGATTTGGCATCTCAGACCTGTTATTATTTGCTGATTGAAGTTTCATGGAGCTTGATGACCATGACCTCGCACTTTCATCCATGACTTCTACTTGAGCGTATTTGTTGATGTTGATGTTGATCGGATTGAGCTTGGTTTGCTTACATAGGTAGTTGTTCTTCTCCATCTTCCATACCACCCAGTGTTTGCATATTTTCTTTGGATCTTTCCATAGCCACTATAGTATCAAATGAGTGAGTACTAGTATGAGTATTTATACTGGTACCAAATGCCTGATACTTTGTGCCAAGTCCCCGAAGGAGAACAAACTTTAATGTATGTTCATGGACAAAGCATACGACAACACCAAGGGAAATGGCGATGCTTCATATTTCTTGAATAAACTCAAAAATAAGGCGTACCTTGTCAAACATTATGCAGCTTCTTTATTAGCTCCATGATTCTTGACTTTGAGTTGGAGGAGATTTAACTGTTGAGCATTCTCCATGCTTCAAGGGCCATCATATTGTCTTGTATGATGGAAATACTTTGTCACTCATCAATGACATCATTCTTGCCATGACCGCCATATTCTCCTTCCACCAGGAGTGTTCAGGATCTGTTAACATTGGCACATATGATGGTCTGTCATGGGTTAGGTGCTTACCTAGCCCCTGTGCCATGAATATGGCTTTCACGCCATGCATCCACAATGGATAGTCCATTCGAGTGATCTTGATTCCTATTGGCGGAACATGTTGCGTTGTAACTTTTTCTGGTGATCTTGTTCTTCTTTAACATTGGTGCCGAAGGACACCTTCTGATGGTGATGACGCCAACACATCACTGTCGACCGCGTCGCCACGGTCAACCGGAGTCAACACGCCTGCTATGGACCCAACGGCGAATTCAACCAAAGTCAACCCGCCACGATTAACCAAAGTCAACACACCACAACCGTCGACAAGCACGTCTCCACCCGCGCACGTTCCTACGCGCGTCATGACACGATGCCAGAGGCAGATCCACAACTGCTCTTTGGCGTGACACGGCGCACGTCTTTAATTTCTCGTCTCTAATTTCTCGTCATTTTCTCTTTCCTCCAAGGCCTATATTTAGGCCATTGTTTTCAAGAAACACATAGGCAGTCAAAATTTCAAGAATTGAGTTTTGTTTAACTCTTCTTGGAGGACTGCCCAACCTCCCCTATCCCTCTTAACCCTAGCTGTCGTCGCCGCCACCGCCGCCGCCCGCGTGTCACCAGCCTATCACCTCTCTTCCATCCTCTTCGCTTCTCTCTCTCTCTCTCTCCCTCTCTCTCTCTCTCTCTCTCTCTCTCTCTCGCCTTCACAGGGTAGCAACCCCAGGCCGCCCAGGGCACCCCGCCCCAGGCCGCCCAAGGCTGCACCCCAGGCCGCCGAGGGCAGGCCGCCCAAGGCTGCACCCCAGGCCGCTCAAGGCATCCCGGCCCAGGCCGCCCAAGGCTGCACCCCAGGCCGCCCAGAGCATCCCGCCCCAGGCCGCCCAGGGCAGCCTGCCCCGAGCCGCCCAAGGCGCCACCCTAGGCCGCCCAGGGCCCCCGTGCACGCCACATTTCTGTCACCCGCGCTTTCGGACGCCCTCCAAGCCTCTTACGATGGCGCATACCGTTTAGGTTTTGGGGTGCTGCCCCGAACCCAGTAAGGGGGCGACTCCCCCCTGCCAACTGACCACGCAGTTGGATCCGCGACACCCTGTCGTAGCGCACGTCAGTCGTCCCACCAACGATGCCCACGCCCAAGCACTCCGACCTTTGAGCAACCAGGCCGAGTCTCAACCAGGGTCATTCAACGCCCGGAACCTCCAGATCCCGTCGTCCAGTGGGCCTCTCAACGCCCGGATTCATCCAGCTTCGTCACGATCAGAATTTCTCGCATCCTCTTCACGCACTACGGTGCCGAGGTATGCCTGAACTCTTTGGTGTGGAAGTGTTCTCAGTTCAGTATTTTCCCGAGAAGTTTCCGCCGCCGTCAGAATTAGATTTGGTTTGGATTTTCTGCTTCTTCTCTCTCTTTCTCCAGTGTATCCTCGCGACGCGAATTCAGATATTGATTTCGGTGCTTAGGCATAGTCGCGGTGGGAGAAGACAGTACTCCCGCCCTCGATAAGGGTCGGCGCTGCACCACCAGATTTTCCTCGGTTTTAAATTCTGAATCCGATCGTGTGATTTCTGTGGCTGTTTTATCCCTCGTCGTCCCTCTACCCATAGTTTGCCCCGTCAACCCAATCGTCCATTCATTCATCGTCCACTCCCTAGTCGATCACTCCGTAGTCGTCCTACGTCACCTTCATCATACGATGCTCCTTCAGACCTTGATAGGGCGTGCTCTGATATTATGTTGAAGTTTGAACATAAAGATGACAAAACTATAAATGCAAGAAGAGAATGTTCTTTTGTGTATCCAACAAGTTAAATTGTACATGTATTTATACTAGCGAATTTCCCCGACTTTATGAACCGGATTGAATAGGTTTAAATAATGTCCAAAGAAATCTTCCATATAATAATTGTAGTAGTAATGACACTTAGTGTCAGGTTAAGGTGAACAACACTGGGTGTCAGGCGATGGCATATCAGGCGTCGCTCTTATGGGAGATGATAGACATGTGTCTTTAACAGTTCTCCTTCGATGGCCTGCCTATTCTCATTTTTCTATTTTGTTGCTCTTTGCTCATTTATCTTTCTTTGTGTTTCATTGTATCTGAATGGGTTAAACTTCCTCCAGGTTTGTTCGCTCGCCACATAAAAATTTGCATAAAGTAAAGAAAACAATGAATGAAAATTTATTCTTTTCCTAGAAAACCAGGGGAAGGTTATGGTTCAGAATGAGAATAGTGCATTTTTCTCCCCAAATCCATCCCCCCACCTGATTTAACAAGAACCAGAACAATAGAGTGAGAGGGGTAAATAATGGGTGGAAGTTCCTTGCCCTGCGTCTAAATTACTCCATTGTGATAAAGGAATGGCTGGGCTTTTGGTCGCTATGCATCTAATATAAGCAAGGCAAATAAGCCATCATCTCTACGCATAGTAATGTGCTCAACCAACATGTTGATTATCACCCACAGTGGCTCAATACTTTATTCTTCCAGACGAGAACAGCATAAACTCAACAGAACGTACATCCTCGATCAGAGCATAGACATTTTATTCGTGTGTAAACATCTATCTATCTTTTTTAAATACAATTTCTCATTGATGTGAATGTGATGCTATAGAGAATAGTCTGCATCTTGGGCAGATTGATGCCTCAGATATAGGAGTGTGGAATGTGCTTGAGGATTTACATGATCTCGATTATTCTATTGATTACTCGCATGAAGATTACTGAAGAGTGCCAGTCTACTGATTCTTCCTCTAATGCCAGTGAGTGTGATATCTTTTTCTTTTTCCCCTTGGAACAACTGGAAGTAAGGTGACAGAACTCATTGTATTGGTGAGAGGTGAATGTGTTCTGCTCCAACTCTTTGAAATTTCTGGTATTTTTTTGCATTTGCGATTGAAGATATGTTGTAGTCCCCGTTCCATCTGAAGCTTAATTATGGGGATCTGTCATTTACAAAAAAACATGATTATATAATTGTAAAGATTTATCATTTGATCATGAAACAAAATAATTTTTGAGATAGTCTATTTGGGAAGAACATTGCTAAATGAATATTATCTTGTGTTTTTATTTGATTGTAATTTTGAGAAAATACCCTACTATCTTGTGATTTTCATATTCCATGTTATATTAGGGAGATAGCTGGAGACAATGATAATCATAGTGGTTATGACTAGGACCTATGCTTCTTATGACATAAAATACATGTTACCAATTAGCTGCACATAGTATACTCCTGTTTCCCCAAAGCAAATTCCAAATACAGCTAAATTGGATGAGGATTAGCATCAATCATCTTGGGAGGAAATGGAAAATATTATGATTGCGTATCTGTAATGCTTCATTCTTGTGTGGCTTTGATATGCTACCCTTTTTTCTGGGGGCATGATCAGCAAAGTAGTTTGTGCCTCAGCTTCTTGTTTGGCCGCGGAAACTTTTTTTGATGCCTTCTTGTTTTTTTGGGCTTTTCATTCATTTCTTTTTGTGCCACTACTTTGGATTATTGAGCTCCATCATATCACATGGAATTCTTCCTTCCCCCCATTTTGATATATTGTTTTCCCCCATCCCCGTCAAGTGCATTGAACAAAGACTATAGATATAAGCTTACACTATGTATAGCTAAGGATACAATAGCTGGTGTATCAAGCTGAAAAACAGGGCAGTTATTTCCATAATGTTCATAAAAGAATTCAGTGTTTTCAGTTATCTGCTCATGAATATTAGATCAGCAAGGTTAGTAAGGGTACCTTCGTGTGTATGCATGTATAGTTTAAATTCAGAATCATGATCACGGATGCATTAGGCTGTCTGATGGAGCAGGAGATTCCCCTCCATCAAGGATGATGCCGAAGCCCACGCAGTCGCCCGCAATAGCTGCCAGCTCCGGCCCCACCAGATCGGCACACCAAGGTGAAGGCGACAGTACTTTCGTGATTTCAATTTTTGGGCCATATCTCCGTGCATGGCCCTCCCTTTTCCTTGTCGAAACATTATTTTGTATGTGTTTTATTTTAGTGTTTTAAGAGGGGCCCCTATGCTAATGGCCCCCTCTTATGGACCCTTTGTTAGGGCCCATCATCATCCATATATAAGGGATGGAGAGGGTGCCCTAAATTTCAAGTCTTGTTGAATTTTTGGAAAAGGGTTCACAACTGTGTGAGAAAAGAAGAGGGAGAAGAAGAAAAAGGAGAGGGAGGACTACCGCAAGTGCCGCCGCCCACGCCACCGCTGCTGCCTGCACCGCCGCCGCAACTGCTCCTGCCGTCGCCTCCACCTATGCCGCCGCCTCCACCCGCGCCGCCGCTGTTGTGCCTCCACCGCCCCCGCAGCCGTTGTTGCCCGCGCTGCCACCGCGCCGCCGCCCACGCCACCACCGCTTGTCGTGCTCCCGCCTTGCTGCCCTTCCTCTTCCGCTCCCGCATCACGACTCCTGAGCTGCGACAATGCTTCCAGTTACGTGACACCGTACCCTTCTCCGACACAGCTCCTCTGAATCCGCCCACCGGTTCTTGCAACGACAAGTACCACGACTCTGGGACAACAACACCACAAAGGTACCTCGCTCCCCTCACCTGCTAGTTAAATTATATTTTGTTGTATATCTTTCGATTGCACTCCACCACACTCGGGTTGGAATAGGTGAGAGGATAAACAGACATGAGAGAACCTACTGAGGATTTTCCCTTGGTACGGGCCAAGCCCATCCGTTACATGAGAGCACCCACAGACTCAGTCCATTCAGCGTTGTAGACACCATCATCGATCAGTCGAGGGTCAGGAGGTCACCATTACCATCATCGGTCCCCAACGGAGCTCATTCAAAAAGATAAATAATATGCTTCTGAATTTGTGATATTGTGGTGTCATCAACTCCATTTTGCCTATGATATTAATTCGATTACTGACTAAGAAGATCCGTAACAATTATATTTTGGTCTCAAATCTGGATGTTTGGAAGGGTTCTGGTGGCGTGGACGCGATCACATCGACATCGGAAGCGCCGCCGCCATCAACCGAAGTCAATGTCTCCGCCATGGACACATCGCCACAGTCAACCGACGTCAACACCTCCGCCACGGACACGTTGCAACCGTCTCCGCTACGCACGTCTCCATGCACGCACACTCCTTCGCATCATGACACCCCTTGGCGTGACGTGATACACATCTTGCGTCTTTAATTTCTCGTCTTTCATTTCTCGTCTTTAAGTTGTATTTTCTCTTTCCTCCAAGGCCTATATGTATAGGCCACTGTTTCAAGAAACAGTTAGGCAGTCATTATTCAAGAATTGAGTTTGTTTTAACTCTTCTTGGAGGATTGCCCAGCCTCCCCTATCCTTCCTCTCACCCTAGTGCCGCCGCCACCGCCGCCATCATCGTCGTCACCGGCCATCCTCCCGTTCATCTCTCCCACCCCTTTGTCCCTTCTCTCTCTATCTCTCTCTCTCTCTCTCTCTCTCTCTCTCTCTCTCTCTCTCTCTCTCTCTCTCTCTCTCTCTCTCTCTCTCTCTCTCTCTCTCTCTCTCTCTCGGCCTCCCTATGTTGCCCTATGGCGCCCAGGCCGTCCCATCCAGGGCTGCCCAAGGCCACCCCAGGCCGCCCCATCAAGGGTTGCCCACGGCCGCCCCCAGGCCGCCCATCCAAGGCAGCCCTAGGCCGCCCCACCCAGGGCTGCCCAAGGCCGCCCTAGGCCACCCCATCAAGGGCTGCCCAAGGTCGCCCAGGCCGCCCCATCGAGGCCTGCCCAAGGCCACCCCAGGCCACCCCGTCCAAGGCTGCCCAAGGCCGCCCCGGGCCGCCTCATCAAGGGCTGCCCAAGGTCGCCCCATCAAGGGCTGCCCAAGGTTGCCCCAGGCCGCTCCATCAAGGGCTGCCCAAGGCCGCCCCAGGCCGCCCCGTCCAAGGCTGCCCAAGGCTGCCCCAGGCCGCCCCATCAAAGGCTGCCCAAGGCCGTCCCGGGCTGCCCATCAAGGGCTGCCCAAGGCCGCCCCCAGGCCACCCCGTCCAGTTGGATCCACGACCCCGCATCAAAGCGCCCGTCAATCATCACGCTTTCCGCCAAGACCGTACAACGCCCAGAACGCCCAGACTCTCTCGTCCAGTGGGCCATTCAACACCCAGATTCGCCCAGAATCGTCATGATCAGAATTCCCCGTAGCCTCTTCACGCACTACGGTGATGAGGTACGCCTGAACTCTTTGGTGTCGAAGTGTTCTTCGTCCAGTATTTCTCGAGAAGTCTCCACCATCGTCAGATTTGATTTGGTTTGGATTTCCCCAAATTCTATCTCGTTCGTGAGTTTCCCTCGTGACGCGAATTCAGATATTGATTTTGGTGCTTCGGCATCGTCGCGGTGGGTGAAGACAGTACTCTTGTCCTCGACGAGGATTGGAGCTGCACCACCAGTATTTCATCGGTTTTAAACTCCGAATTCGATCGTGTGGATTTCTGTGAGCTGTTTATCCCTCCCTTACCCAATCCATCCATTGCCTTCCCTCCATCCTTATCATTTCTCCGTCTCTCCAGACGTCCATTTCCTAGTCGTCCTACATCAGGTTTACAGACAACCAAGCCTTGTCCAATTGTTATGCAAAACCAAAACTTCCCCTTTGCCGATAGACCACTATATGATGACATTCATTTCTCCCCAACTAATTCTGAGGTTCTGAATCCTTTTTCGTACATATCCATTAGTTATAGTTGAGCCTATAATTCCAAACTTGGATCTATTAAATGATGCCCAATATCTTTCCTATGAAAAGACCATCCCCTTTTCATACGAAGAATTTTTATGGTTTCTGCTAGGGATCTAATTTTTTGTTCACTCTCATCTATAGGGTAGCACAAATTTTTCCAAGATGTCCAATGAAGTTTTTTGCTGCCATCATTGTTAGACCATAGAAAATTAGCCATGATTTTGTGAATAGAATCTATGATTTTCATGGGGGCATCAAATACATGATTCATTAAAATAACTTTCCTACTCGGTAGATAAAAGTTTCCTTTTCCATCTGTCGAGTTTCCAATAAAATTTCTCAAAAAGATGATCAAAATAAATAGCTTTTGTTTGTCCTAATGAATATAGTGCAGCCTATATACAAAAAATGAAGTGTTCCAATATGAAAAATTTTAATTTTCTTACTAAGGGAGTTTTCTTAGAAATATACAAATCACTCTTAACTCTATTGATTTTTTTCCAAACAAGATTTTATACTCTTCTAGTAATTTCATAAGATTTTGCAACGATGTTTTCTTTCGATTTTGAAAAATAATTGTATCATCAACAAACAGGAAGTGTGATATAATAGTTGCTCCATGTTTCGTATAATAATTTCTGATGCCAGATCAGGTAATCTTAGAGTATAGGTTTTGGCACAAGACGTCTTGTGCTAATATGAATAAGCTCGGTGATATTTGACTGCGTTATCTGAGGCCTCTTGCTCCTTAGAAAAAAGGGGTAGAGTTTCCATCCACTAAAACAGAAAAATTATTCATTTCAATACATGCTTTTATCATATCTATCCATTCTGAGTTAAATCCGAAATGTTGTAAAACTGAAATGAGAAATGGTCATTCGATCCTATCATATGCCTTCTATGTATCAAATTTGAATGATAACATTTTGGCCCGGAACTTTATGATTTAGGGATTGTGAAACTTCATGTACCAGGTTAACACTCTCATGGATAGTTCTCCCTTGAAAAAAACTAACTTTTTTCTTGGAAATTGAATTTGGTAGTACTGAACATAATCATTGGTTGAGTATTTTACATATCATTTTGTATCTGACATTGCATAAGCTTATAGGTGGCATTTCAGAGAATGATGATGATACTTGTTTTTTAGGTATCAATGCTATGAATGTTTCTTTCCAAGCATTAGGTAATATCTTGCTTTCAAAAAAAATTTGGATGGCAGCGTAGTCATCTTGTTTGATTATTTCCCAACAAAATGTGAAGAAACAGGTGGTAAATCCATCTGGTCCAGGAAAACTATCAAGAAGCATGGATTTTAGAGCATGTTCGATTTCTTGTAGATTGGTTTGGGTACACAGTCTTAGGTTATCTCCTTCATGTACTCCTATTGTTATAACCTACAGGAGTACTTGATTAAGTGGAGAAAATTGTGATGTTAATAATTTTTTGTAATATTGTACTGCCTCTAGTTCCATAGATTTCTGATCGTTGCTATTCTTGGTTCTCATGGTGGTATAATAATCTAGTTTTGAGCGTTGGTTAATAATCGGATGAAAATATTTTGTGTTTTTATCACCTTCTTGCATCCATTTCTTATTTGGTTTTTGTTTAAGTAAAATTAAATATTGTTCTTCCTTTAGGATTAGCTCCTGTTTTTGTAAAGAAAACTCTTTATCTTTAGTATCATCCCACTGATTTTTTAGATCATTTTCTGGTTTATCAAAATTCTTTTTCATTTTGTCTCTTTCAGTATAGATAGTTCCAAACACCTTATGATTCCAAGTTTGAAGTACAGCCTTAAAAGTTCTTAGTTGGTTACTAAGATTTATCGTGGGGTCGCTGTTATGAATTAGATCCCGGAATTTTTAACTAAGTCAAGGAATTGTGGATGTTTGATCCACATTGCTTGGAATCTGAAAGGTGGATTCTTACTATTTGAGTAGATTGTGGAAAGGAAAGGATCACTGGTGAGTGGTCTGATAATCTACGGGCAAGTATTTGATAACAAAGTTATAGGAAGTAGGACCCTGTCATTCATCAAGGTCCTATCTAGTTTTTCATAAATTCGTTTTATTCATCTTCATCTATTACACCATGATAACTGATTTCCTTCATGGATAGGTTCCAATAACTCTAACTGCATAATAGCTGAATTAAATCCATCCATATTGTTCATATTCGTATCTTGGCCCTCTTTCTTTTCAAAGCAATTCCGAATTGCATTGAAATCTCCTCCAATAATCCATGGCAAATTAGATGCATGGACATTCTGATATAAGGCGCCCCATAATTCATTCCTTTGCTCTCTCAAAAATGATACATAAATGAAGGTTATCAAGAATGTTTTATCCTCAGAGATAATTTCAGCTGTTATGCTCTGAGAGCATTCATGAATACATCTGAGGGTAATATGTTTGTCCCAAAAAATCCATATTTTTCCTCGATGTTGTGCATATCATCAATGGAATCCCAATTTTCATTTTATATCGATCAATCTTGTTTTGGGTAGTCATAGGTTCTAATATGCCGAGAATATTAATTTTATACTTCCTTATTAGTTCCTTTATCCTCATATCTTTTTCGGCTTTTGCAATGCCTCTATAGTTACATATTACTGCATTAATCGTTAATAATTGTTGTTGAGCCTCATGCTCTATAAGGGGATATCACTATGAAATGAGTAATAAGAACCTTGGCTATGGTTATAGAATTTTCCAGTTGGATTCAAGTGAGAGGGATAGATATGAATTTGACCATTATCTCCTTCTTCATTGTCTGAAGTTAAATTCTCTTAGAAGTCATCTGTGGTAGTTGTGGGCAGATGACACAGGCCATTTAAAGAATTTGATTTTGTAAGTGATATGTGAGTATCAATTCTTATTGGATTCTTGTGAGTGTCTATGTAATGTTTTTCATTATCAAGGCTTTGGGTACTCCGTGCATCATCAGAATCCAGTGACATGCATAGTTTTGATGACATAATGTGCTGACGATAGTGAATCTGGCCATCCAGTTGTTTATTTGGCAGCTTATAGTTTTTTAAGATACTTCCTTTGGAATTAGTAATCTTGGTATTCGAGTATGATGCTTTTACGTAATGCATAGTGGTACAAGTTCTAGTTTATTTAGGAGTAATGATGGTGGGCTGCTCTAGAGGGTCAAGGATATCAAAGTGATTGGTAGTAACTATATGATAGTTGAGGTTTGACGATGGCTTTTTAGCAGGATAACAAGTTCCTATGGGTATAGCTTTATCTGTTTCTATGGAATTGGGTATAGTTTTCCGTCTCCGTTGGAAATTTTCAAACTATATCAGAGGTCTTGATTTATCAGACCCTATGATTTGGTGATGTCTTTTTTGTAGATTATGGTAGTCATGAAACTTTGTTGTATGTCATTGATGTCTAGATTTAAATTTCTTACGATGTGTGTCATGTTTATGTCCCACCATTTTACATTGTGTACAAAATAGGGGTTGCCTCTCAATAGTGAATTTCTGTTAAATAATCTCCTTATATCCATTATGAATGAATATGTATCCAGGGATCTGATGTGAATGTCTACTTCCACACATGATCTAGCATATCCTGGCCTCCTAAAGTGGCTAACTCCTTCATCAGTCCCAATAACGGTTCTAATCATAGAGGCTTAAAATATTGATTCTGGATTTGAAGGGTTATGGATTGAAAAATTGGTGTTGAAGGCTGGGAAGCCTACCCATAGAGGAATGAGAGTGGATTATTTTTCTGATGAAAATTTTTGCATACATCTAGATGTTCTCATAGTCACCTTGTCAATTTTCGAAGTGTTTTTTATCCAGGCTCGTTTAAAATCATTTTGATTGTGGAATGGTATGAGAACATTTCTCTCGTCCAAAGCGGTAACTATGAAGTCATTTTGAAAGATATTTAACTGTTCTAGTTTTGGAGTAATAAAGTCAACGCTTGGACTTCCATATGTGAATTTACCTACAAGTGTGCTTTGAAATGGTTGAGCCATCTGCATGATTCCATCACATAAGGAATAATTTCCTCACATATATTGACTGAATCAATTTTGTAATAAAATCATTTATATGTCCACATTCTCTTGGTATGTTAGTGTTTTTTTCTCCATGTGTTGCTGGTTATACCAGGAGAGCTTCTTTAAAGGATCTGATAGAACTTTGGCCAGGTTTTGGCAGTATTTCGATGGAGGACCCTGTAATTTGTGTATAGAGGTTTTGGTGTAATACGACCAATCCGGATCGGTTCGTATTCCACTAGAGAAGGTCGAGCAACTAATGAAATAAAATGTAATGCGAGAAATACGACAGAAGTCGAATGATCTGAGGCAATATTCAATTGGATGCCACATGACGGGTTTTGTCACGATCAAGCTCCTAATGATCCGAATGTTCAGATAGTGAACCAACGTGATGGGGAACGTTTACCGCACGTGAGCGTCCTCACCATCTCCGCGAACAAACTGAACTGATACTGACAAGTAAAATTCTCTAACAAAATAGATGGCTAACCCTATGATCACGTAAAGAAACTCTCACAGCACTGAAAAAGGTAACTAATGCTGTGAAAGAAGGGGGGGAAGTAGACAGACCTGAGGATTGGCACAATGAAGCTTTAAGAGTCTCACAACAGATTCAAATGTGGGCCCCAAGGAATATCGATCTTGACCCTGATGTTCCAACAGTTTACGACCAGCAGATATCTGATCAAATGGTGTAAACAAAAGATGGCTTGGTCTATTGTATGATTCAGCCAAAGTAGGATAGGAGAGGCAGACTGAACCTCTCCGGTAACCGTTCGTGCGCAAAGGAGAATGGTCGACTGGGCAAGGAGTAAAGTCGTGATTGAGCGCTGCAGGGAAGAGCTCCGTCCAGCTTTGATGATTAGCAGGGGGGGCCGAGAGTTTGCAGAGATGGAGATGATCGAGCGAGGTGAAAAACTCCAATCCCCACACACCACACCTTGACAATCAATCTAGAGGATGAGTCACAGCAGAAAATCAGATGATTCGTAGAAGATTCAAGATAGAATGGTCGTCCGGTCCGCGATCGACCACATGACAAATGTTAGGTCAGAACAAGAAACCCTCTTGCCGCTTCGATGAGGAGAATTCTTGAGGCTTGATCACGATGGGTTCGTCGATAGAGAATCACAGTGAGAATTCTGAGTTTTTTGACAACATGAAGTTGATGTTGATCCAAGGCTACTTCGATCGTTGATGAAGGCACGTAGGAAGGTTACAGGATCATCAGAAGTAACACCTCAGTCGATCGATGATCAAGGTCTTTCAAGTTGGAGCGATCAAATAAAATTCTTTCAGAAAAAGAATGACTGATGAGAATCACAATGCAGACTCACAAAACAACAACGGATGTCTTCTTCATATGCGTTGATGCCTCTTCTTCTTCAGCAAGGCGCCTCTTCTTCTTCAGAACAAGAATCACATTGAACCAGAACAAAATAACTGCCAATAACACCAATTAAGAGAACAAGATCTGAATTGTTTCAACAATTGACTTCCTTCCCCTAACTTCCACTTCTCCCTCTTCTTTATGGGGGGGGAAGTGGCAGTTATGGAGGCCCAATTGGGCCCCCTTTTAAGGGGAAGACCTATTGGGCTTCCCCTTAAAAGAGATCTTTAGGGAGAGAAGAAGCCCAACATGGGTGTCCTCCCCTTAAAGATGACAATTAAACATAATAAAATATAACACGAGCGAGGGGAGGCCAGTACTCACGCTGGAGGGGCCTCCCTATAATCCACAGATGGCAAGGGGGAAAAAAGACGTAAAGATACATGACATGTATCGATATGACGGTGCTGCTTCTCAAACTTGGTAGTGGAATTGTAGATTCTTCACGTCAGCATGGGCTTCACGACGTGGCTGGTGACGGGTCCGGTTGCGATCAATTGGATGGTCCTCCATCAGGTTGGGTGCCAGAGTTTGATTTGGAGACATAACTGAACTGATGGAGGTGGGAGTCAGATCTTGCATATGATAGTTGGTGTTTTTTTTGTCTTCACCAATTTCCATGCTATATGTTTAATTTTTAATGGAAAGTGAGTAAATAATCTACGAATAAGTTTGGATCGTGTATTATGTCTAATATAGGATAAAGTTTTTCCAGTCCTCGGAGGTGATGCTTCTCCTTTATAATGGTTGTTTTGGAGCCCAATCAGTTGAGGGGTAGTTTTTGTGTTTAGTGGCTGGATGCTTTCATCGTAGGCTAATATATCCAAGCATTCTGTTTTTTCCATTTGGCATACTGTTCCTTCAACTACTACAGATTGATCAGAATTGAGTATTCCATTTCGCTTTATAGCTTTCTACATCATGGCCTAATATCATTCTGCACATCTAGAGATGTTGTCTTTATCCATTTGCCTCTACTCCCATTCTCTCTCAACTGCAAAAGTTTTGGTTTTTTAGTCTGTATTATAAGTTGAGATAGCAGAGCAAAATTGCACATTCCTGCAGCCATCACCTCTTTAATTTCATGTTCCATAATATTCCATAAAAGGCATGTTCATTCAATTCAAATCAGTCTTTTTTCTTGTATCCATTTTGATGTTATCCCAAAAGTTCCCACTTTTTCAATTTTGAATTTGCCCCCTAAAGCGCGCCAATGCTCAAGGACATTTTCCAAAAATCAAGATACAATTTTCCAATTCTCATTTTGGGGAATAATAATGTCGGATTTCCTATTATGGAACTTTTCTTTTTTCCAGTCAAGTCCAATTGCTCTACCCAAGTCTACTCATCAAAATCCTAGCATTGCCAATCCAGCTTTTCCTTAGGGTTGGTATGTAATGCACAAAAAATTGTTTGATCAAATCCTTTTGTATTGGGATATCTAAATCAATTGTGAGAATAGTTCATATTCCTAATTTCTGCAAGATTTCTTTATCCAAAATGAAATCTAAATCATTGGCAAGTTCAAATTTGGAGAATTCAAGTTGCTTGTCAAGGTACACATGAAGAGATTCAGATTCCTGTTGTTGTTGTCGTTAGAGAGGTTTATTGTTAGACTCCGAGTCTTGTTGTGGGATCGATGTAACTAGGTTAGGTATTGAAGTCATTATGCCTCCCGTTTGCTGTTGTTTCTTTTTTTCTTTATTTATCAATTTTTTTATGCTTAGTCGTCCTAGCTTTTCCCTCACTCTCTTGAATGATACTCATAAGTAGACAGCTATAACGTTTCCCTAATTTAGTTTTTTCTGGTATCCCAAGTCAAGAACGGGAGATACACATAGTGTCCAAAAGATGACAAGTTATAAGCATGTGTAAAACACAACTAATCTGAATATCAAGTCAATATACCTAAAATTAATCTCAACCTATTAAAGAATATCAGCTAAAATATATCAAATTGTAATCTTGAAAAGTTCTATCATACCTGGCGCCTGCTCCGATCGTATTTTGATAACTAGGTGCTTCCTTGCCCAATATCTCTTTGGAAATGATTTCTAGAATGGTTTATCGCTCTCTCTTTCTAGAATGGTTTTGGTAACGATTCCCTAGATGCGATTCATCGGTGGATTTTGCTTGGGGAGAGGTTTTGGAATGGATCTCCCTCTCTCTCTCTCTCTCTCTCTCTCTCTCTCTCTCTCTCTCTCTCTCCTTCCTCCCTCTCTCTTTCTATTCTCCTTCCTGCTTCTCCTTCTCTCCTTGCTTCGTCGTTTCTCTGCCTTAGATCCATCGTTTCTTAGTTCCATCATTGCTATCTACATCCTTATTTCCACCATCGACTGCAAACACTGGTGTCACGCCCGTCAATCTAGATTTGTGTCAATCTTGATCACCATCGACCTAGATTTCTGTCAACGTCCCTATTGTTTCTCTCTGGCATCCTTGTTGTGTCTCCCTGACCTCCCTTTATCTTGCTATGTCTGCCATTCGCTCCCCTTTTCTCTCCATCCCTGACTACAAAGGTTAGTGCTGTCGCCAACGACCAAGCTCCGTCACTCCCCGATCTATCTATCTATATATCTATATGTATGTCTATATATCTATCTATTTATCTGTCTATCTATCTATCTATCTATCTATCTATTTATATATATATCTATCTATCTATCTATCTATCAATCTTTCTATCTATCTCTTTCTCTCTCTCCCTCTCCCTTTGCATCCTTATTATTGATTGTGGGTCCTGAGGTCATTACATGTTGTAAGCCATGAACATCCACAGGGATGACTTTCCAATTATTGGAAAGGGTGTAAAGGTTTATATCATGGTAAGCAACAATCTCATCAAACAGCCTGCAATATTGGGTGTGAGATTCTACCAGGCGAGGGAATGGCAAACATCATCCGTCATGGGTATGGATCTATGATGGATGATGTGACAATGACAGATGACAATTTTCAGCCCCGTGACAGTGAGAAATGAAGTGATAAAAATACTGTGATGGGTGACATTACAGTGACGGAGTCTCTCAGACGTATCACGTGACAGGACAGACGACACAAATGATGATGATGTCAGAAATGAGAAAGATGAAAAGGGGGGAATGTGTTACATCTAGAATACAATGAGAAAGAGACAGCACAAGCAAGGAAGAGTGAGAATGAAAGAGAGAGAGGGCAAGGGAGAGGGAGAAGAGAGATTGGCCGAGAGAGAGGGAGAGGGGGGGAGAGAGAGGGAAGGAGATAGAAAGAGGGAGGGAGGAAGAGGGGGAGAGAAATTGACCCAGAGAGAGGGAGAGGGAGAGAGAGAAACCAAATGAGGGAGAGACTGAGTCTGAGACAGAGAGAGATATATATCGACCTAGAAAGAGAGATATTCACCTAGAGAGAGATTGACCTATAGAGTGAGAGAGAGAGACAGAAACTGAAAGAGCGAGTGAGTCTGAGAGAAAGAAAGAGGGGCCCGGGGAGCCTGAAAGAGAGAGATAGATCAATCCAAAGAGAGAGAGAGAGAGAGGGGAGAAATAGAGGCCAAAAGAGGTAGAGTCCGTCCAAGAGAGAAAGAAAGATGGGGTAGGGCAGACCAAAACAAAGAGAGATCAACCCAGAGAGAGGGAGAGGGAGACAAAGATTGACCAAGAGAGAAAGGGAGGGGGATAGAGAGACACTGAAAGAGAGAGTGAGTGTGAGAGAGAAAGAAAGAGGGGGCCAGGGGGGACCCAAAGAAAGAGAGAAAGAGAGAGAGAGAGAGAGAAGTAGATTGACAAAGATCGACAGGAAGAGGGAGGGTAAGAAAGAGATTGACATAGAGGGAGACTAAAAGAGGGAGGTGGAGAAAGAGAGAGAGTAAGGGAGATCAAAAGAGGGAATGGGAGAAAGAGAGAGAGAGAGAGAGAGAGAGAGAGAGGGAGACACAGAGAGAGAGCCAAAGCAGCTAGAGGGAGTCAGAGAGAGAGGGAGAGGGGGAGATAGAGAGAGAGGGAGACACAGAGAGAGAGAGAGCCAAAGTAGCTAGAGGAGTCAGAGAGAGAGAGAGAGAGTGGGAGAGGGAGATAGATAGAGAGGGAGACACAGAGAGAGAGAGAGCCAAAGCAGCTAGAGGGAGTCAGAGAGAGAGAGAGAAAGCCAAGGAGAGAGTAGGAGTCAGAGAGAGAGCGATAAAGAAAGCCAAGGAGATAGTGGGAGTTAGAGAGAGAGCAATATAGAAAGCCAAGCAGAGAGAGGGAGAAGGAGGCAGAGAGACAAAAATGGAAAAATGTAAAAACTAAACAATAAAACTACTTAGCTTGGGATGTTTCCTTTCGTCACCAATGGCGGGGACATTTTCTTGTGATGGGATGAGGACAGCACGACAGCTCTCATGAGGGATGACAAAAATATGACGGAATTGATAAAATTTCTGGGATGTGTAGCGGGACAGGAGAGGTCATGAATTCCACTTCACATTTTAATATGTCATCATTCGCCATCTGGCCCGTCACGTCTGGGCTATCATGTCTCCAATGTGCCACTCCCTATACGAGGCTAAGTCACAGATTGGGGGAAAGGTGATTTCCAAAATGTGCAATGTTAATACGCTTTAGAGATCCGCGCCAAAAACTAACAAGTTGATGAAGGAAAATTACTTCTGTAATTTTTAATATTGTTGCAATTTTAAATTGCCTAAATCAAATAAATTTGATAAAAGCTATAGAACTCCCTCAGACGTATAGTAAGAGTAAGGTCAGCTCCACAAGGACTGGCCTTTAGAGGTGTATTTAATAATTGAGTTTTAGTTAAGAAGAGATACTAATAATAAGGATAGTAAGTAAGTGGTATTTAGTTAGTAAGTGATAAAATATTAAGTAGATGAAGGAATTAGAGAGAGGAAATATCAGATATTATGTAATAGTAGTTAAAGATGTAAATGATAATAAGAAGTAATGTAATCGAAAAGAAGTGAGGGTCTAATATTTATAAGAGGTGTTAATGTAGACAGTAGAAGAATCAGACAATATATGATATATAAGGTGGTAAGTCACTATCAATATAGAATAGGAGGTTATTTATTTATTTAATAGTAAGACATATCTTAGATAGGAGAAATAAGGAATTATATATCTATTAAGATGCAGATTAAGGAGAGAGAGAGACATATATATATATATATATATGTGCATATGTCCTAAGCGTTTAACCTTAAACGAGTTTGGTAAGTTAATATTATAATTAATTAGCTAGGTAAATAGGGAGAGAGGTTAAGAGATAATAAAGGGGCTAGTAATGGTAATTAAGGAGTATATATATGATTATAAGGTCGCCTATAGTAGTAGAAGGAGATTTATATCGTTATATTATTTATTATATGGTTACTATATATTTATATATATTTATATCTTTTGATAGCAATATTTGAGAGAATAATGATAGTTATGTCGACATCCAAGAGGTGTTTGACATAATGCCCAAAAGAGATCAAAATAGGAAGTATCTTTTTTTGTTTAGATATATATATATACATTTATATGTTTTTTATAATGTAAATTGGGATAAAGTAGACTCCAAATGTTGGTGCCTAGAGGTGTTTGTGAAAATGATTCTACAAGGCTAAAGTATCGAACGATAGTCAAAACAGGATTGCATCATAGATTTCTACCAAACATATGCATAGAATCACAAACATAAATTAGATATCTACCAAAGAAAGTTCAGATGATCACCAGGGATGCCCTGATTTGGGCGGCTGACGAGGGGGATATCGTTGACCTTCCCTAGACTTCAGGGTGCATCTCAGGCAGCCTGCTCTATGCTGGCACACTATTGAGGCATCCTACACCTCCTTTGGTGCGATCTTGAGCAAATCAAGCTTTCTTGGAGGTGTCACGGATTGCAATTTGGCCAGAGGAGCATGGGAAGGGTCCTCCATCGTTGTTTGAAATCTGGATCAAAAGATGCCAAAACTAGGGCCTTCGATCCCCTTGGATGGCTTGGGAAGGACCTCCTAGGGCCGTGGATGCATTAGGATGGCCTTAGGGGTCCTCTCAGGATGTCTTTCTTAGCAGTCTCCCCCACTGGCTGGAAACTGCCGTCTTGTGACGGTGTTGATGGCTAGGGGCAGGATGGATGTAACTGCTCCTAGCTGTCTGATCCTCTTCATATGAGGTCCGAAAGTCATGGATACAATTAAGTTCGGTGCACCCTCCAGCCATGCCAGCATCTTAATCAGACTGCCCAGGCACCGTCCTTGTCAACCGCCCGAGCTCTGATTCGCTCCGCCCTTGGTCCCCCTATCCACGTCTTTTGTAGCAGCCAATCAAAAAGCCTAAAAAATAAAGAAATAAAATGAAATAATATGAAGCAGATCTCACCATCCAATCTTCTTTAAGAAACAAAAATGTATGTTTACTTAAAAACGGTCCGATATTACACGCTTCAGGTCGCGTTGGCTCGACGTCCGGCAATGTTTTCTTCTTGAATTTCATTCACATCGTGACCCATTGGGCTGAAACCCTTTTTGTTTCTTCTCGGCCCGGCCCAATGCGAAGCTGAAAGAAATTGTAAAACCTAATCCCATATCATAAAAATTTAAAACATCAAATGCTATAAAAATGTCAACTGATAGTAAAGATTGAAATAATTAAGACTTCCCTCTCATTCGCGTGCACGGGCTTCTGTGTGGGCCTGACATGGGGCCCCTATGTCAGCGTTATGAGGGCCTCCGTGTGAGGCCTTAGGCACATTAGCATTCGTTAGTTGTATGCAAGCTTGAGTGCCTCTACACTCGCTTGCTTGTGGTCGACTTGAGTGCTGTTGGGGCCTTGATAAGCTCAAATTATGGGGTTTTTACTGGTTTTTTTACTAATTAGTTGTGTGAGTATTTGAGCTAATCAACAATAAAAATTAACCTCACAGCCTCAGGGCGAGTAAGGTGTCGATCCACAAGGAGCAGATAAGAAAATAGTAATTCTTTTAAATTTAATTTATGTTATCAATTCCTATCAGTTATCCTAACCAGCAAGTTGAAGATCTTCAGTAAATTAGGTAAAATATTCTTCAGTCATTCTTTTAGTTATCTCACAGTAAAAATCAGTTTATATTGACTTCAAACTTATGGAATTGGGAGAATTTCTTCAGAAGAATTTCTTACACGCAGTTCGTGCTCAGTTATAGGCCTACACCTATAAGTTTGAGCGATAGCTACTCTTGCGCGCAGCCTCTTTGGCTGCGCGTGGTTCACTGCGCACATAGCTGCGCAGCCTGCTGGCAGCGCGCAGCACTTTGTGTGCAAAGGCTGGGCGCGCCTGATGGCAGCTCACGGCCTCAGTGTGCGGAGGCTATGCGCTGCTTTTGGCAGCACGCAGCACTCTGTGTGCAGAGGCTGTGCGTGCCTGATGGCAGCGCGCTTCCTCTGTCTGCAGTGCCTGTGCGCGCCTGATGGCAGCCCGCGGCCTCTGTCCGCGAGGGCTGTGCGTGCCTGATGGCTACGCGCGCTCTCTATGGGAAGAGAGTGTGTGAGCCTGCTAGCTGCGCGTAGCACCCTGTGCGTAGAGGCTATGTGCTGCTGCTAATCCTTGGTTATGGGGGATGGACTATGAGCTAGGTACATTGGACGGATGGACGATTTGAAAGGAAATGAGAAGAAGACACGATTTGAACAAACAACAAACTTGAAATCAACTTTGAACGATGAACGATTTCGTCTAGAAACGTTGGAAAACACTACTTGGTACCTTCCAACCCAACTTCAATTGTCCTAGAAGGGAGAGGGAACAATCTCTGAAACCAAAACAATCACACCAACCTTGTGTCACGTTCCTGCCGGCGAGGTGGTGATCGTCTTGCTCAGGTTATGCCTCAGCTTGCTTCTCCTCCCAACTCCAATGCTCATCAGCTCTTGGAGGTTCTGTAGAACTCCTCTCCTCCAAGCCCTAGCCTGTTTTAGACAGAAATTCTAGACAGCCTCAAATGGCTCTTTGAAGGACTATTTATTGGTTCCTCCCTTGAGCTTCTTGAGTCTTTTTTTAGGGCTTCTTCTTGTAAGTTTTTGCAAGTCTTGATTAATCCGGTGCCTTAATTGTATTTTATCCACATCTAAACTCATTGAGATGAAAGGGAGATCCAATCCAATTGATTCTCTGAACCAAGTGGGGTTAGTAAATATGGAAATAATACATGCAAATAATGGTAAATATGGAATCAATGTATGCAAATGATGTTCTGATTACTGGCAAATCCCTGATTATTTTATGACATAATTAGAGTCATCAGGCCTTCTTGTGGCTGACTGCACTTGCCGACTCTGCTCAAAAACCAATTTTTTATATTTTTTCATTTTTAATCTCTTTCCTTGCAAAGTTTAAGATAACATATAAAAGGGGAGAGGATAAATATCATTAAATATTTTAAGCACATTTTCAATAAGAACTAGTGGGTTGGTGAATTATGCTATATATTATATGGAAAAGTGTTATTTTTACCAATTTCTTCATCTAATGCATGAGCTTAAAATGGTATATATTATTTAAACACCTCGATCACAGTTGGTGTGGTGATCACGTCAGTGTGTTTTGCTTTTAATCCTATAAAAATTCACACATGCGTGCCATGTGTACCCGTGGTGAGCACAAATAAGAAATTCAAACCTTGAGAAGTCAGGCCTCAGTCCCTCATTGCATTTTTTGCACAAAAGAACCCCTTTTTGAATTGGGCCATGTCACCTTGCCTTCAAAAAAGTAAAAAGAAAACAGTTAAGATTAAATGCCATAACAATTTAAATAAATGATTGGATGACAGGAATCATTATCCAGGTTTAATAATTGGTTGTCACCAATCATTATCCTTAACTGTTCTTGTTCACAAGTTGATGAATTGAGTGGCGTGTCAAAAAAATAAAGGGGTTAAAAAATATTCTAAAATTCATATTAAATTAAATAACGG
The DNA here is from genome assembly GCF_029677425.1 of Wolffia australiana. Lineage (NCBI taxonomy): Eukaryota > Viridiplantae > Streptophyta > Magnoliopsida > Alismatales > Araceae > Wolffia > Wolffia australiana. The sequence continues at coordinate 8,556,115 of NC_135852.1, forward strand.
TCGAAAAATTATAAATAAATAATTTTTTGACTTGAAATATAATATATTTATAAATTTGATGTCCCGAAAAACTATATTCTAACCTAAAAATTATATTCTTTCAGAATTTGATGTCGGAAAAATCCCTTAAAATACGTAAAAATGTACAAAGTTCAGAATACCATTTTACAAATAAATTTAATTGTTTAAATCTTGTAACACACATGTAATCATTTTAATGCAAATAGACATATATGATCATACTAAGCTACTAAATAAGCATGCTACTAGTATCAATGCCAACATTAAGCATTTAAAACTTATTGATATTGTGACTAACTTGAAGGCACACATTGTATTACTGATTTCTCTAAAAGAAGAGGATGTAATATCTTCTCCTATTATCGTTAACAATACTCAGCTACAAAGGTTTCAATCTTCAAATCAATTCCAAAAAAGTTAAAAATTGAACACAGATGATATTCTTAGAATCAAAGACATGGAAAGGGTAGAACTCAGAGAGTTTAGTCACAATGCCAACTATACCCATAGTTTGGATGTACAACCAAGGAATGTTCTGATCGATGGAGAAAATTTCAAAACTAGAAGCCTATGATTCCAAATAGAGAATTTAATGCTCGGTCTGACAGTAGAAATTAGGCTGAGAATCAAACTCACTATTCTCACAACGAAGCAACTCACAATGTGATGTTTAAGCAAAACATGATTACTTAATATAAAAATTATAATGGAAATGATCCTCTTCAAATAAATAATGGAAGAAGTTTGAAATTTTAATAAGTTGCTTCCTCAAAAATGACAACCTTGAGTATTACACTTTATTTAAAAGATATCCTGCATGTCCCTGAGAATACTAGAAATTTATTGTCCATTCATAAGCTAACCATGGACAACAATGTATGTGTTGATTTTCATGACTTTTGTCTAAGAAAAATCAGACCCTTCTCTGAGACATACTTAACACCTCTACCCATAGCAGTAATCCTCAAAGAAGGTTTTATTTCATGGGGAAAAGACGTAAATGTGAATAGAGTCGTGCCATCTAATACTTGTTATCAAGCAGTCAAATCCACAACATAGAACAATCCTTGGATTGAATCCATGCTGGCCTCTGCCTTCTGTAAGAATCTTGAGCGGCCTCCCTTGAGGCAGCATGGCTCTTATGAATGGTGAACATTGCTTTGGTGTTCGAACGAGGTTTGCCTAGGCCCATATCAGAATACCGAGACATTTTATTACCTCATGTGTAAAGATGCATTGGTTATCGTAGCATTACATTTGAGTACGCCCCATGTATAGGAATATACAGACAGGGTGCAGCCCACAGCATGGTTAGTAGCACTTCTGCGGCTTGGGCCGCGCAGCCATGCATCCCCGCACATGCATGCACTGTCATTCCAAGCATGCCCCTAGTCCGGGCCTCCATGTGGTTGTGGCCATGGCCCTCTACATATCTACCAATTGGTCATACCATACACCCGACTGTCAACCCGTACCAACACTTGTGGTCGATGCCCAGCCTTGACGCTCCACCCGCCTCCAGCACCCATGTTGACACCTCTTAAACACTGGTTCCCCTTGAATGCCCCTTGTTTAATGTGTCAGGCCTTGGCACCTGCACGCCACAGTGCAACTAATAAGGTCAAAATATGCCCCCAATCTGTCTCGGTGCTCCGTGTGCCATGGCTACGTCCTATGTGGTGTCCATTCCTTTGTCGTGGGTGGGATATAGCCCCACCCTCACACAAGTAGTGCCCAAAGAGTACAACATAGGAAACAACAGCCTGCGCCTCGCCTTCACCTCATTCCCCAGGCAGGCATGTCCATGGGTAGAATCTCCATGTGGGTGTTGGCCTTAAACACCAGGGATGGGTATCATCATGTCAGGTGCATGATGTTGTAACATGACAAACTCGATTCCCTTGCAAGTCCAGGTACATGGGGTTTCCCTTTAAGAAAGCCCACTTGCGCACTCCGCGCGGTTTGTGTGCAGGAATATTGCATACTTTGGGCCCTTACATTTGGAAATACACAATTTCACACTTTTAATTGAGATATACAAGATTTTTGTCTTCCTAACACACAAATAAATATGTCTTTTATAAGTTCATCTCGAAGTATCTCTAAATCTCACATGGTCTCTTTTTTGCCAACTTTTCATGTCTTTGAAAAATGTGTGCAACTAGTTCACTTAGACCTCTAGGGACCTCTCCAACTATTCACACTAGGGTTATTCTTACTTGACTAAAAATAAATTTTTATTGGTGTTTTTGAGTTTAATCAATAAAAATATAAACCTGTACTAGCTCAAATAAATTTAGCTAGTAATGCATAAGGATTGTCTCCAAAGGGAAAAGTGACAAAGGATTTAATCATCTTTAGCTAGTAATTAGTAAGGAGATACAACAAGATAAGTGGTCCAGAGATGAGAAAACTGAGTGAGATGACTCCAAGACCGCGGTGAAAATGACTGAAATCTACAAAAATTAGAAATTTATGGTAGATCAGAATGACGACGGTGATCCAAGCTAATGATGATGTCAAGCAGGACCAATGTAAGGTGAGGGACTTATAGTGGATCATTACATACCTTTACGATCATGGTAATTTGTAAGTGAAGGTTAGCTCCCTTCTTTTGTGTTACCTCATCTCACACACCTAGGACACCAAGAACAACCTTGATGCATCGGATAAACTCAGAAGCTTTTAATCAGCCAAAAAATATAGGAACCGAAGATCCATGTGAGATTTTTATGAAGATCCACAGCTCTATTCATGGACTACCTGCCATGGATAGAAATAGGAGTGAAGATGAGTTGACCCTCAAAAGTCCCCCTCTTTGGCGAACTCACTTTTGTTTGGGGTTAAAAAATGTAAATAATCCTCTTTTTAATAATTAGTGTGATCAGACATGATGAGTATACCCACTACTGGATCAGCAGACACATTAAATTGCGCTTGATTTGCCAAAGGAGGAAAGTTTGGTTCCCGAGATCAGTTTTAGTGGGACATCAGCTCATAGTCTCCACTATTCTTTAAGATGGGATCTTCAACTCACATGCCATCAACATGAACGTGTAGACTTGAAACAGAGGCATTGTATTCAGGTCCAGATATTTTCAAAATATTGAAATTAGGACTGAATCATATAAGATTTGACCTGCAGCTGATAGGTCATCATTGGTAAGCAGAACTTGCTGAATGTAGTCATCTGTTGCAAGTGTCCCCTTTCTAATGCTCTGAATCTTGCTACGTAGACTCATAATCTTAGATTTGTTTCCGGTTACACCACGTTTGCAAATGGCTTTCCATGCCTCTTTTGATGTGTTGGCTCTTACAATACATGGAAGCATATATTCTGCGAGGGATGTAGATACCAGAATGAACAGATGTTGATCCAGCCGAATCCACATCTCATGATCTGGATTTAGCTGGATGTTGCTATACTCGTTCAGAAAAGATAGTGGGGAGGATCTTTCCCAATGATTTTCATAAGCCCACAAATCTTGGTCAGTGGGATAAACTACGTTTTTCAGAGCAAGAAATTCTCATGCGTCAGCTTGAAAGAAACTAACATACCAGAGATGACCATATTTGAGGTACTCTTGTGCGCTGTGAAGAGTCTGCGAATCAGCAATATAAAATCCATTCATGAACGGACATAGAGAAGAAAGAAGCTGCCGTAGTGGAGACCAGTGCCATCTTCTGAAAATGAGAGATAGGGAGAGAGAAAGAGAGAGAGATATAGAAAGGCAGACATAGGGAGATAGACAGGGAGAAATAAAGAGGGAGAGAAGAGAGAGAGAGAAAGGCAAACGGAGGGAGATAGAGAGGGATAGAGAGAAAGAGAGAGAGAAAGGCAAACGGAGGGAGATAGAGAGGGATAGAGAGAGAGAGAGAGAGAAAGGCAGACGGAGGGAGATAGAGAGGGAGAGAGAAAGAGAGAGAGAGAGAGAGAGAAAGGCAGACCGAAGGAGATAGAGAGGGAGAGAAAGGCAGACAGAGGGAGATAGAGAGATAGGGATAGAGATAGAGAGAGGGAGAGGGACAGAGAAATAAAGAGAGAGAGAGAGAGAGCGAGAGAGAGAGAGATGCACCCAGACAGACCCGGAATTCGTTACTCCCTCTTCCGGAAAGTTTCCAGGTGTGTATTCATCATGAAGGTGAACGACCAAGCGGGACGTCGATTGGACGGTCAGCATGAAAACTAGAAGTCCACGCTGGCTTTCGTTTGAAAAGTTTCCACCGCGCGGCTTAATCGGAAAGGTAAACAACAAACCGGGAAGCGGTCAAGAGGTGGATCGGACGTTCAGGAATTAAACTCAAAGTTCGCCTGCGGATTCTCAGTTCGCAGAACTCGGGCTGGTCCCTATATTTTCGTCCTCGAGACTGCTACTTATACCTCTCAAACCCGCAACCCCACCCATTCTACTCACGGTATTGGGGGCGAGAGAAAACGATCGAAATATATATATATATATATAGAGAGAGAGAGAGAGAGAGAGAGAGAGAGAGATGGAAGATCATCACCAACAGCAGTTGGAGGAGGGCTTCTACGACATGACAGTGGCGGAGCGGCGGAGAACGATCCAGACCAACCGACGCGAGATGGAAGCTCTTGTGAGGGAGGTGGTCGCGGAGATGGAGGACCTTCTCTCCAGGCGGGGCGTCTTCTTCTCGCACCACATCATCAAGTACCAGAGAGTCTTTTCCGCCGCAGAGATTTTCGGCATCGACCTCTCGCGAGCAAGGCAGGTGTTCCGATGCATCCCGTCTCACAATTCTATCCGTTACCCAGACTATCTTTATCTGGATCCGGAGGAGAAGGCAGCCGCAGCGGAAGCGAAGGACGAGGAAAGGAGAATAGGTATAAGACTCCCGGAATGGACTTCACCACTCAACCCGACCCCTTCTCCGACGCCGGCTCATGCGCGTTCTCCACCGATGGCCTGCCTCTTCTTAACTCTCTCTTTCATCGCTCTTTGCGCATTTCTCTTTCTCTTCATGTTTCGTTGTATCCGGATGTGTTAAGCTTGGTCCGGGTTTGTTCGCTCGCCACAGAAAATTTGCCTAATGTAGATGAAACAAAAAATGAAAAAATATTATTTCCTCGAAAACCGGGGGAAGCTAAAGGTTCGCGAAGAGAGTGGTGCCATTTTTCTATCAAAATACACCCGACCTACTGATCTCGCGAGAGATGGAACCACGGAGTGAGAGGGGTAGATTACGGGTGGAAGTCAATTGCGCGGCTTCCAAAGTGCACCTCAGTGATTAATGAATGTCTGGGCTTTTGATCGCTATCGATGCAATGTACGCAAGTCCAAGAAGCCGTCGTCTCCCAGCATGATGGCGTTCTCGAACAAGTCGGTTATCATCACCTGCTGCGGTTATCATCTCTCTCTCTCTCTCTCTCTCTCTCTCTCTCTCTCTCTCTCTCTCTCTCTCTCTCTCTCTCTCTCTCTCTCTCTCTCTCTCTCTCTCTCTCTCTCTCTCTCTCTCTCTCTCTCTCTCTCTCTCTCTCTCTCTCTCTCTCTCTCTCTCTCTCTCTCTCTCTCTCTCTCTCTCTCTCTCTCTCTCTCTCTCTCTCTCTCTCTCTCTCTCTCTCTCTGAACTATATATGGAACAACGGCCTGCATTAAAAACCCAAACTATCTTAATCATGTGTCTCCTAAAGAAATATATTTACAGTCTGATGGAATCAACACGAGCATGGTTTACCAAATTAACTTTACATTCCTTCTTACTCTGGGTTTCTTTGGATAAAAAACTGACCCATCTCCGTTAGTGGGACTATCCCGTTTTACACGTGAATGATATACTGGCTATTTCCCCTCCCTCATCAGAAGTAAACACTTTAGTGACACATTTCCATTATGAATTTGCAATGAAAGATCTTGGATCTGCCAATTCAATTCTTTTTCAATTCTTGGAATTGAATTTATGAAGCACGATAACGGGCATATTGTTATCTCAATCCAAATACATCTATTTCATAATATATCGTTCAAAATTTGAACTTAAAATATGGGATATAGTAAGCCTTCTTTCCACTCCATGTGCATCGTTAATGCTATCATCATCTATAAATAATTCAGTTTACCATAATGAGTATTCGAAATTATAGGATTTCTTCAATACCTTAATTTAAGAATAGAAGACATACCCCTTGCACCTAATAAAGCCTGTCAAATGATGCATTCACCAAATTATAATTATTGGAAAACATTAAAACACCTGCATTGTTCCCTTAAAGGAACCATTCTGTATTGACTACCCATTCAACAATTTAGATCTCACAATCAATGAGTTTAGTGATGCAGATTGTCTATCAAATTGATAGACAATCTACTGGAGTTTTCTTAATTTAAATAGCCTAAAATTTGATCTCCTAGAGAGCCTAAGGCAGCAAAAAGTCTCCAGATGAAGCACAGAAGCCAAATACAAAACATTGGCAAATACAGCTGATGTGTTGCAGATTCAATCTCTTCTGTGAGAATTCCATATTAAAAACATCATCAACCCCAGTCGTATGGCGCCACAGCATAGGTTCATACCTAGATACAAATTAATTTTTTCATGCCCCTACAAAGCATATAGAGATTGACTTGCACTTTGATCTGGAACATATTACCGCTAAACATGTACAAATACAATTTGTCTCGAGAGAAGGACAGCTAGCTTATGCCCTCAAGAAACATCCAAAGCGTGCTTCGACCTGCTAAGGAATAAAGTAAATGTCTGTCCTCTGCTGTTGCGCCTTAGGAGGGTTATTGAGGAAGAGGAGTCAGTAACATCCCACCCTACTAGTAGTGCAGTCAACAGTAGAGCTGATTAATAGGATTTGAATGAAAAGAGCTAGTAATAAAGTGACACATATCTATACTTTTTAAGAGAACTAGTGGCTAGGATTTTATCTATGTGTAAAGGTAGATAGGATTGAAAATACTTGGCAAGGATTAAGCCATATATAAGCAACAAATAGACAGCTAGGATTCATCTTTATCTAGCCATTATAATCTTCTTTAACGGCTAAGATTAAATGTAGTATCATTTTATTACTATGGCTAATATATTGTATCATAGATACAAACCTGTGCAGAAACATCTAACTAGCAGATTCTTACAATCATTTATCAACTATCTCAGTAGTCTCTCTCTATCTCTTTCTCCCTTCCCATTTGTTGAAAGAAATCCCAAGATGCTATGGTAAAATGCGGAGTATACCAACCCAGACACGATCAAATGATGGCGTATAGAGATATATAATAGGAACCTTCATATGTCACTAGCATGAAGTCAAATCCACGGTTCTTAGTGCAGGCAACAACCTTTTCGTATGTTGCAGTAGAAGAGCTCCTCCTTGAACTCCCAAGACAAGGGATTAACCACAAAGGAGTAATGAAGAGAACAAACCAAGGGAGAGAGAGAGAGAGAGAGAAGAGAGGAAGAGACAAGAAGAAGAAACAAGAAAACAACTTGATGGCTGTCAATCGGATTAGGGTTCAAGGGGTTGAAACCCCCTAAATAACAATGGAAAATGGGCCCAAGATAGGTCTTTTCCTCAAAAAAGGACAAGAGAGAGGGGGTGCTTCGATTTCTGCACCTCTCTCTTTGAGGGGGCTTTGACCAGTCAAGCCCCCCTCCCCTACATTCGCACGATGGGGGGCTAACATATCCCCAACACCATTCTTGTTCTTGATTTCTGCTCACCAGATCATTACATGTGGAAGTGTATGGAGGTCCAAGGGCATGACTTTTCAATTATTGGCAAGTGCATAGAGCTTTTCATCATGGTCAGCAGCAATTTGATCGAAACAGCGCTCAACAATTGGTGTGAGATTCTACCAGGCTAAGGCACTTTCTGGGCCAACCAACTTCATGTTTGTACTTTTCAGAGAGCCGCTCCCCAGACTAGCTCGTCAGCATGGATGGCTATCTACGACACCCAGATAGTTTTCATTTAAATGTCCAAGCTTATGCCAGATTTGATGACATATGGAAGGAACAAGAACAAGCTGGATGTGAAGTGGTCGAGGGTTTGGGTCCGGGTGAGTCTGCACTCCATCATGATCAATCTTCTTAATGTCCTACGGATACAAACTTTGCACCAGTGGCCTTTGTTAAAATTAACGTGTAGGCTTCAAACATGAATAAAACCTTTCATGAACGCAAGATATGCATTTATCAAAATATAAAAAACCTGTACTCGATGAATCCCTGCAATTGGTCATACAAGTGAAGCCTAATGGTGCTTCCATCTATGCAACACAAAGAGGAATGAGCCACATGAGTAAGGCTTTGGTGGATTACTGTATGAGAGAACATACCTCTGTTGGCTGGAATCAGGCCTAGGTGATGGAAATTGAATGGAAATTCTACACCATGAAAAAAGGAACACTAACTACTGATGAATATGTGAAATATTTCAAAGATGTTCTTGAGAGATTTGAATTCATTAGACAACAGATAAATAGCATCTATCATATGTACCTTATCAAGAAGGCATTGTTCTACCTATTCCCTACTTATTATTATCAGTGACAACATTAACCATTTAAAGTTTGATGATATTGTGACTACTTGAAGGCACAAGACGCATTTCTGATATTTGAAACACAAGGATTTAATGTCTTTTGGTTCCACCTCTAATAATGGTAAGGCACAAGGATTGCTATATTCAAATGACTTCTAACAGTGAGGATATTCTCATAATCAAGGATGTGTAAGAGGCATAAGTCGAAGATTTTAGCCATAAGGTCACTTGTGGTCATAGTTTGGACTTATGATAATGTGCTATCATGACATGAATTATTTCCATCGATAAGCGATTTAAACTTATATGTAACTGGTCAGTTACATGATACTGAGTCAGATGATTGAGAATATTTGGATCTGGTGAGACACGGCGCGTAGCTCCACTCTAAGGGTACCATAAACATAATCATCTATGTTTGAGGTTGTGAATTGATATGTATATGTTGGTTGGATTCAATTAAGCATGTGAGTTCTACCCCCAAGAAGGCAAGTTGTAGCTAAATTAATCACTATATTTTTCTTGCCCAGTTACCAAACTGTCCAAATTAAACTGCCTCTTCATCTTGACTCCTCCATATTGATTTCTACGATAATTCTGTGTATCATGATTTAGTTTGGGGATGGTGCTTGAGAAATATTTGTAGTATGGGGGAATGGGAATTTGGTCTGTTTTTTACTATAGAGAGTAAGGCATGCATCATGAGACTGAAATCTGGCTACCAGCTGATGAAAGGTCAATCTATCGTCGATTAGCATCCATGTTGATATTGAAATCATCATATTGGGGCCTAGTCTTTGAAGGAAGGCAATGGTGAGATAACTTTCATCAATTGGAGCTCCCACAGCTCCTAGTTGCTCAAACAACCCTTTCAAAATTTTCAATTTACTCATCGGCAGACATATCCCCATTTTTAGGATTCAGCAACTATTTTTGAAGGTCCAAAATCCTGGACCGTATACACCAGGCAAAAATATTCATTAGATCATGTCATAGATCCTTGGATTAGTTTCTTTCTCCAACAGAGGTGAGGTCATATTCATCCAGACTAGAGTTTATGAAACTGAGGATCTGTTGATCATTGTCCTACCAGAAATGGTACAAAAGATTTGAAAGCATGTTTCCATTCTCATCCATAGTGGATAATATCAGTGGATCATTATAGATATAACTCATGAAACTATAGCCATTCATTACAGGGGTTATAGTATTCTTACATGCCAAGATTTTTTTGACATGATGATGGAAGATGAAGAATAGTATTCTTCTTTTCTTGATTGACATGATACTCATTGGTGGAATCAGAAGGATGATTGTGTTGGATGATGGAGCCACCATAGTGGATGCCACAGCTTGTTGATTTGGGATCGGCATGAGCACTATGGCTCTCTTACCATATGAAGAATAGGATGATGGATGATGGAAGATGGAAGAAGCAAAAAGAAGAAAGAAGGAACAAGAAAGGAATATTTACCAAAAGAAAACAGCTCATGTCTCTATACAGAAGGTTTTGATGCTTATAGACAGTGAGAAGCCCTTTAAAGTTTTCTCAAATCTTCCTTGGTTTCCTTACATTGTACAGCCACGTTTCAGTTGTGTATTGAGCTTTTTTTAATGCTCAAGACGTGTCTTTTTTAGAGGGGTATGTGTACCAATTCCATTTTCTATTTATTAAGTTCATTTTGACTGGTCCTAATTCATTTTGTCTTATATAGTATTTCACCCAGATAGTGTCTGCGTCCAAAGCCATCATGTGACCTAGATAGGCTCTAGGTCTGAAGTGGTCATGCTTGGTTAGGACTTGCCAATGCAGGTCATAACTGTAGTTCCCTTGAAAATTCCAGCAGTGGAAGCTGATGAATAATGGGTAAAATATTATTGAGTAGAAACAAAATGGAAATGGAACCTCCTGAAGAACAAGTCTCAAGAGAAGTATAACCTTATAGCTCTTATCACTATGATATCTCTTTGATTGATAATCATTGGTCTCTAATGGCATTGTTTCTATAATATTCATCTTCTGTAAGTATTCTATAAAGAAAAATCGGTGACCAATTTGTATGGACCCTGTTACTTCTGAACAATTATGTGCCATCATTTTATTCTCAAATATTGTTTTTTTCTTCTCACCATCGGTATTCTCTTCTCGTTTTGGATTCTCAATTCAAGACTGGCAGCAAATCTTCTTGTTTAACTGCAAGTGGAAAACAAATGGCTACTCTTATTACCACTTAAAATTCAATCTCTATCTACACTGATGTCTTACATTGTAGTGAAGTTTTATGTTGATGCATCCTCCTCAATTTTAGTGTCTCCTTTTTTGTATTGTGATACATGTCTAAATCTCCTCCAACATCAATCCATTGTATTATCTAGATTTTTACCTCAACCTTTCAAAATTCCAATACAATATGTTTTAATTCAATATCAAACCACCCGTTTCCTTTAAAAATCAATTTGTCAAATTGGAGCTTAATATACCTTTCATTAACCTTATCCACATTTTCACTTATTTTAGTTCCTTATTTGATTCAATTTTTTGTTGATATTTCAGGTAATAAATTAGTATTAAAAAAAATATCAATCACAATGGTGGTAACAGCGAAAGATTTATTTTTCACATTCCTCAATTTAAATCCCTATTATGTTTTTTCTATTCATTTCTTTGATTCTTGTAATCGATATATACTTTGCCTATTATCCCTTTAGTTTTGTTAAATAGTAGGGTTACAAATAAAATGGTGATATAATCATGGTAACTTATACTATTAATAAAGATATTATATTATTTTCTAATCTCTATATAGATGAATCAATAAGGAAAATTGTTCCATGATTATCAGATGAAAGAAGTCTTTGGATGAGTAAAGAAAAATGAATAGAAAAAATATTAATGTTTACCTTAAAGGTAGACTGTCTCATTTTTAGGCCAGCTGAAAACCTGATATCTCAAAATAAGCAACATTGTTAGCCATTTTTCATTCATCACAATTTGGTGGATCCCAAAAAGGTTATCATTTAAATGTAGCTTTAAAAAATTGAATTTATTTTCATATCTTATATCCATCTTGGATCCTTCATACATCAAAATTTTAAAACTTTTTTTGACCTTTTTCTCAAATATTTAAAGTAAAGCTAATGTACTGATGATATAAATTATATTTTAAATATTCCTTGATAGGATACAGTTTATTAGGATGTTTTACCTCGTCTCTCTCTCCACAATCAAACATACATCAAGACATTCAGTTTTTTTATGTTAAATATATTGTTTCATTTTATGTTATTCTAGTTGAAATCCAGGCATCATTAACGCGCTCTTCTTGATGTTTCTCAAAAGCCGGGGTACATGCAACATTTTCTATACAAAACCAACCTAACTTTAGATGTATATAAGCAATGGGAGGTGTAGGAAATAAGGATAATCATGATTAAACTATATCATTAAAGAAGGGGAGCAAGTAAAAGAACTCGGGAGATAGTATATGAGAAACAAGTATTAATACTGATGATATTAAGTCTGGGCAAGAAAATGATACCCATTATAAGTTCAGCTTAAATGATAGGCTTCATGTTATTTGGATTCAATGGAAATACTGACATGTGGTTACAACATTTGACGAAAAAAGTTTATTTGTTGAGTAAATTGTTAGCCCAAAAAAATATTATTTGGCAATGACTTGATGCTTTGATGAATTACACGTAAATACTTTACTGGCTGCATCTTGAGAGTGCTGGGCAATTGTTTCTTGAGTGATTTCGAAGATAAATAAAGTGGTACAGATCAAATATTTCATTCATTGAAGAAACTATGGCGAGCGGCCCATTTCATTGACGGAATTTGTAGTGCTTATTTGGCTGCATATCACTGAGCTCTATAGTCTTTAGGACTAAACATTGGACAATTGACCAGTGTATATTTCAACTGACAAATCTTATCAGATTGGATTCATTAATTTAGTCGGGAATGTTTCATAGTCGCATCTGTAATGTTTATTACATATTTGATATTAATTATAAAAATAAATATGAACAAAAACAGAATAGTACATGATTCTCTTTCTTACTTTATTTACATACTGAGCTTAATAATGTAAATTATGAACTGAAGAACTTTATTATTCCCGATATCATTAAAATGTGACATAGCTGATCGTTGTTCCTCAGTATATCGTGATGAATTGAAATCGACATTGTTAATTTGTCATTGATATATAGTTAACCTATACAATATATAATACCGTGAGTTTTAGAAACTATAAAACTTTGATTCCCCCAAGAACAATCAAGGGTTCCCATATCTCTAATGAGTTGAGAAACCACTACATTAGTTTCCCAAACGAAAATAAATTGCTTCGCAGGGATATATCCTAAAAATAAGTAATAAATCGCCCCTCATCTCAGTTAACCTGAACAATAGATTCTCAGCTAATGGGAACACTGGATTATTTTAGTTCCTCAGCTTGTGGAATTAGCTGCTATATCTGTCTCTCTTGAAAAGTTTCTAAGTGCGGATGATTCAGGAAGCTAAACCGCCGATTGGGAAACGCGCAGGACGTCAATCAGGCCGTCAGGAAGCAAAGTGAAAGTGCACGAATGGGCTGTGAGTTTTCAGAATTCCCGTTGGTGCATATATTTTTGGGAAGAGTACCGTCCTCCAGAACGCTATTCATAACCCCACCCCCACCCCATCTGTTAGAATAATTTCTTAATCTGTGGACAATTATATATATGTATGTATATAATTGCATATTGTTAAGCTATCAGTTATAAATACCACTTCATATGTGATTCACTTAATGACGGGATTAAGACATTTATAACAATAAGTGTGGTAATTAATTGTGTAGAGGCTAAACTTGTCTCAATTATAATGATGGGATTAATTAAGACATGCTTAAGAGGCTTAAGTATCTCCTCTTCCTATAAATAGGGGCCAGGTCCTTGGGTCATAAGGTAATTGACTTTTCTCCTGAGCATCCCATTACTCAGAGAGACTTCAGGAAGTCATCCGGTATTGATCCAAAAGGCCTACCCTCGAGCTTGTTCTATTCAACTAGAGAAGACGCGATGGATCGAGGTATGTTTTACGTTGATTTACATTCATGTACGATCTTCATCATCCTTGAGAATCGATGTAAGACTCCTGCGGATCTAACACCCTCAACCCTCAGGCTTTCAACTCAGCAGTGTAGAGAAGAAAGAAAACAATCGAGTAGAAGAGAGACAGCGAGAGATCATCGACCCTTGTCTACAGTTGTTGGTGGAGCACTTCAGCGACATGGCAGACGCGACACAGTGGAGAATGATCAAGAGTTGCCGACGAGCAATGGAAGCTATCATGAGGCAGGTGGTAGCGAAGATGGAGGTTATCCTCTCTAGGGGGGGAATCGTCTGCCCTCACGACATCGTCGACTACCTGCGCGTCTTCGCCCCCGCTAAGATTATCAAAATCGATATCTCGCAAGGCAGCCGGGTCTTCAAATCCCTCCTGTCTAACTTCACTCTCCATTACGGAAACTTTGTTACTCTGTCCTACAACACCATGATGGTGCAATTGCACGATGTGGATCCACCCGCCGAGCTGCAAAAGGGACAACCAAGCACCAACTCTCGCGCCATGGACATGTCTGGCAGACCATGCCATGGGTTGAAGTCAGTCAGGATCTGTTTGTTCTCCACGTAGAATAGGGCACATAGAGTAAAGGGTAAATACTAAGAAAAAGCATGAACTTTCAATTTTGTAAAGGAAATAACATCAACTTTCATATTTTGTAAAGAAAATAGCATGGACGAATGAGAAGACGCCACTTGGCATTGAATTTTTTTCCCCACCGCCGGTCAAACGGTGACGTGGATGCCACCGTGGCGCCCAGGTGGACTCCACGATGGCATCCACGTCACCGGGTGACGGCCGACGACGTCGAGTTCCATCCGCCCACACCGCCGCCCGTCTTCGTCTTCCGCCGCCGGTCGACTCAGTCCCCCGCCGCCGCCGACGCCGTTGATACCGCCGGCGCCGCCGCGCCGCCCGGCGCGTCCCCGGCCGCCGCCGACGCTGCCCGTCTCCAGAAGCCGCCGACGTCACCCGCCAGCGTTCGTCGTCAACGTCGCCCGTCTACCGCCGCTGACACCGCCCCTCTTCCTTCGCCGCCGACGCTGCCCCTCTCCGTCCGCCGTCGACGCCGCCCCTCTTCTGCCGCCGTTGACGCCGCCCCTCTTCGTCCGCCGTCGACGCCGCCTCTCTTCCTCCGCCGTCGACAGTCAGCGGTCAACCTTCCACATTCTCTCTCCTTGCGGGTATAAATAGCATGTGAATATCACATCAAACCCTATTCGCGCCGTTATTCTCTCTTCTCAACGCCGCATCACCTTTCTCTCGTTGGAAGAAGAAGAAGAAGAAGAAGAAGAAGAGGAAGAAGAAGAAGAAGAAGAAGAAGAAGAAGAAGAAGAAGAAGAAGAACAAGAAGAAGAAGAAGAAGAAGAAGAAGAAGAACAAGAAGAAGAAGAGGAAGAAGAAGAAGAAGGAGAAGGAGAAGAAGAGGGAGGAGAAAGAGGAAGAAGAAGGAGAAGAAGAGGAAGAGGAAGAGGAAGAAGAAGAAGAAGAGGAAGAGGGAGAAGAAGAAGAAGAAAAGGAGAGAGGAAGAGGAAGAAGAGGAAGAGGAAAAAGAAGAAGAAGAAGAGGAAGAGGAAGAGGAAGAGGAAGAAGAAGGAGAAGAAGAGGAAGAGGAAGGGGAAGAGGAAGAGGAGGAAGAAGAAGAAGAAGAAGAAGAGGAAGAGGAAGAAGAGGAAGAAGAAGCAGAAGAAGAGGAAGAGGAAGAAGAAGAGGAAGAAGAAGGAGAAGAAGATGACGAGGAAGAAGAAGAAGAAGAGGAAGAGGAAGAAAAAGAGGACGAAGAAGAAGAAGAAGAAGAGGAAGAAGAAGAGGAAGAAGGAGAAGGAGAAGAAGAGAGAGGAGGAAGAGGAAGAAGAAGAAGAAGAGGAAGAGGGAGAAGAAGAAGAGGAAGAAGAAGAAGAAGAGGAAGAAGAATAGGAAGAAGGAGAAGGAGAAGAAGAGAGAGGAGGAAGAGGAAGAAGAAGAAGAAGAGGAAGAGGGAGAAGAAGAAGAAGAGGAACAAGAAGAAGAAGAGGAAGAAGAAGCATAATGTATGTATCCTATTCATAACTAAATTTCCTCTTTGTAAGTAATTAAATTATTCTGGTGTATCCGTTCGTCCACTAGGGCTGATGACCGAAGTATTGTTTTTGGTCCGGATTCAAGTGATGTGTGCTCAACTGATCCCGATGGATATTCAAGCGAAGAATGGAATGAAGAATTTGTTGAGGGGCAGAGGAGTAGAAGAGAAGAACATCAAAAAGAGTTCTATAGTGATGACGAGGGTGAAAAAATTTGGGCCTCAACAGCGGTACAAGATATGATCCTGGGTGCCCCCTCGAAAATATGACATTTCAATTGGGCATGACATTTGAATCAGGTTCACAGTTTAAAGAAGCTGTGAAGAACTACACCATATGCAATGGGTTCAATGTTAGGTTTGAAAGGTCTACGGAGAATATAGTGGAAGTTGCATGCCAGAAACATTGTCCATGGAGGATATATGCTAGTTGGGGTCCTACGAGGGAGGCCTTTGTCATAAAGTCATTAAATGATGAACATATGTGCTATAAGGATCCAACGAATATACACGCCGATTATCGTTGGATCGCAGAACACTTCTTAGAGACTATTCGAAGGGATATGAACTATAAGGTAGTAGATATGCTGCGAGAATTGGAAGAAAAGTATGGAATCATAGTTTCGCGACCCACCTGTTAGAATGCAAGGTCGTTGGCGCGCAAGATGCTTCAAGGTTCTTTGAATGAGCAGTATCACATGCTAGCCTACTATGTGGCCGAGTTACAGA